>NC_052515.1:1466138-1642474 GCF_014356525.2 Nilaparvata lugens
TATCAGACTTGCGAAAGTTGGTCCTGGAAGGGATGTCGATATTAAGCTGTGGAAAAGTTTGTAGTACTACTGCTAACTTGTACCAAAAAGTGATGAAAATTCCACCTGCTGATAAGCGTGGTTTAAATGCAGTTCATTTACTCCCAGGACAGACAACTTACGTTAGATTTTATTTTATAGATAAAATATTGTATAAGAAGATATGAAGGGCACGAACAATATTCTCAGCTTAGAAGGAGATTATTGATTGATTGAGTACTTTATATGTAGATTGTAATATATACTGGCTTATATACACTTATATACAATAGCTTACAATACAGCAACATTATAGATGAATTTACAAGATATAAATTGAGAGAATAATTATTGAGCTGTATAAATATAAAAAAAACATTGTAATAACTATAGATAAAATAGATAATATTGTTATGCATCTACATAATTGGCGGAGCTTTGACATATCAATGTCCATTCTTTGGAAAGAATATTCAAAGTATTCTTCCCACTAACTCTCTAAACCAAAGAAGAGAAGGAGAAGAGAAGAGAAGGAGAAAAATAAAGAAGAAGGAAGAAGAGAGAAGAAGAAGAAGAAGAAGAAAATTTTGTGATTTGATCCTTTTCCCCTTGTGCCCTTCATATCTCATAGTGAATTATTACTAAACAAAATCCCATTAAATGCTGTAAATCACCCCGAAGACTTCTGCTACTGCAAATATTGACAACAGGTTAACAGCTTGATGGAAATCGAACTTCAACTTTGAACAGATGCAACTTCAAATTTATTTCCTCTGTATATCTCATGGTATAAGTCGTTTTTGTTCCAAATGTCACTATTAAGTCAAGACAATTACTGTCGACTACTGTCTATTATTACTGTTGAGTAGGGGTGAGAGTGTAAGCACAGCATACAGATGAGAGATTACCAGCGTCACATAGCTTCATCGAAACAACTACTAGGACTATCAGCTTCAGTTAACAGTGAATTTGGAACATAATCGCTCTATACCATGGAATATCTTCTTATGCTATATTATCTCTACGCGTATATTGAGGTCCACGTTATAATTGCAGTATTGATTACATTGGTGTTGCTATCCTTGTCTATCATTCAACAAAGCAAATAGCAAATGTATCAAATCATGATGTTGTGTATCAAGTTCAGATGATATTGGTTGATACTGTATCATTTGTGGTGATATTGTATCACCAGTATTGATTGACATTGGTGTTGCTATCGTTGTCTTTCATTCGACAAAGCAGATAGCGAACGTATCAAATCATGGTGTTGTTATCAAGTTCAGAGATATTTTATCATATTGGTTTCGATAATGTATCATTTTGATGATAATTTATCATGTTGTGTGTTCTTGTTCTATAGTGAGGTCCACGTTATGATAGCTGTATTTTCTTAACATTGTTGATGCTATCGTTGTCTATCATTCGACATATCAGGTAGCAAATGCATCAAATCATGGTGTTGTGTATCTAGTTGAGATGATATTGTTCATATTGGTTCGATAAGGTATCATTTGTGATGATACTGTTCAATGTTGAGGTTGTTCTTGTTCTATATTGAGGTCCACGTTATAATTGCAATAATTGTTAACATGGTGTTGCTATCCTTGTCTATCATTCGACAAAGCAGATAGCGAATGTATCAAATCATGGTGATGTGTATCAAGTTGAGATACTATTGTACCATACTGGTTTTTGACTGTATCATGTTGTGGTTGTTCTGTTCTATAGTGAGGTCCATGTTATAAAGGCAGTATTTGATTACATTGTTGCTGCTATCATTCTATATCTTCGACAAAGCAGTTAGCGAATGTATCAAATCATGGTGTGGTGTATCAAGTTGAGATACTATTGTACCATACTGGTTTGATACTGTATCATATTGTGATGATACTGTATCATGTTGTTGATGTTCTTGTTCTATAGTGAGGTCCACGTTATGATATCTGTATTTGATTAACATTGGTGTTGCTATCCTTGTCTATCATTCGACAAAGCAGATAGCGATGTATGAAATCATGGTGTGTTGTATCAAGTTGAGATGATACTGTATCATATTGGTTTGATACTGAATCATTTGTGATGATACTGTATCATGTTGTGGTTGTTCTTGTTCTATAGTGAGGTCCACGTTATGATAGCTGTATTTGATTAACATTGGTGTTGCTATCCTTGTCTATCATTCGACAAAGCAGATAGCGAATGTATCAAATCATAGTGTTGTGTATCTAGTTGAGATGTTATTGTATCATATTGGTCTTATACTGTATCATTTGTGATAACTGTATCATGTTGTGGTTGTTCTTGTTCTATAGTGAGGTCCACGTTATGATAGCTGTATTCGATTAACATTGGTGTTGCTATCCTTGTCTATCATTCGACAAAGCAGATAGCGAATGTATCAAATCATAGTGTTGTGTATCAAGTTGAGATGATATTGTATCACATTAGTTTTATACAGTATCATTTGTGGTGATACTGTATCATGTTGTGGTTGTTCTTGTTCTATAGTGAGGTCCATGTTATAAAGGCAGTATTTGATTAACATTGTTGCTGCTATCATTCTATATCATTCGACAAAGCAGATAGCGAATGTATCAAATCATGGTGTTGTGTATCAAGTTGAGATACTATTGTACCATACTGATTTGATACTGTATCATATTGTGATGATACTGTATCATGTTGAGGTTGTTCTTGTTCTATAGTGAGGTCCATGTTATAAAGGCAGTATTTGATTGACATCGGTGTTGATATCCTTGACTATCATTCGACAAAGCAGATAGCAAATGTATCAAATCATGGTGTTGTGTATCTAGGTTAGCTGATACTGTATCATATTGGTTTTATACTGTATCATTTTTGATGATACTGTATCATGTTGTGGATGTTCTTGTTCTATAGTGAGGTCCGCGTTATGATAGCTGTATTTGATTAACATTATTGCTGCTATCCTTGTCTGTCATTTGACAAAGCAGATAGCGCTATCTTTTTCTAGCTTTGCAACGTTGCCAGATCGATCTTCAACAATGTAAAAATATAATCAATTGACAAAATATTATCTCAATCATGAGTATTTACATAGCCACCTCTAATACAAGGCCGCGGCCTACGATATTGCGACGTCACAGTGTAGGCCTAGAATCTAATACAAAATTGGTGAAGAAGATTTAAAAAAATACCAGCTGATCTTTTTCACCAATCATGCATTAGATTATATTCTAGGCCTACACTGCGACGTTGCAATATCGTAGGCCGCGGCCTTGTATTGGAGGTGGCTATGGTATTTATTAATTATTGATCATTGAAATATTAATTATTTATTTATTTATTCATATGCAAATACAATTCAGGTAAAAACAACAGGCATTTGCCCAAAACTGTTTCAAACCTTAATTAGAATACACAGTCTAAAGGTTATGCTACTTACGTAACTTAATGATAATATTATTCGTACACAATTCTGAGCCCAAAAAATTTATCTACTACAATTTGAATTTATCAGATTGATCAATTTCCAAATACAAATCTAAACAAAACTCTTCCTTCACAATTGCAAAAAATATCTTGACGAATTAAATATAATTATCATTTTAAACAAGAATGAACAGTTGATATTACATTAGATATTCTGGTATCAGCTACCCCTCTATAGATGACAGTGGTAAGGCAGAGAGAATCGTCAACGCTGTTCACCTATCTTTCTCCACTTCCATTATAATGTGGAACTCACTATAGACATTAACGCTAGAGCAAAACAAAATATGAGCCAACTCTAATGCATCTTCCGATTTGGTCGTGACACACAAGGTTGAATCACAGACTGGGAAACAGGCGTGACTCATGCTGTCACGAACACACACACTCACATGCACCAACACACATACACATACATACATGAACATAGATATACGCACTAATATACACACACACACACAAGCACAGCTATCATACAAAATGGACTGACCACATTCCATTCAAAGGACACTCACGTCTTTCTCTCTCTTTCTCTCTTAGGAGCTGAGCCTCCTATTGAGGGAGATAACGCTCATAGCACGGCATAGCATAGCATAGCAGCCAGGCACTAGGCCTAATCTCTGGCCATGACATAGCAACAGATTGGAATGATGCTGGACAGGGAGAGGAAATATGAGAAGAAGGAGAAGTGGACTGGTGAAGAAGTAATGAGTAAAGAAAAGAAGGAGAGGAAGAAGAAGAAGTAGTAGTAGTAGTAGAAGAATAGGAGAAGAAAGTGTTGAAGAATACGTGAGGAATAAGGATGAAATAATGAAGAAGACTGGGGAAGAAAAAGGCAGGAGAAGGAGATGACAGGGCAAGATGAATAAGAAGAAGAGAAAGAAAAAGAAGGAGAAGAATTGAGTAGAATGAGGAGAAAAAAAGTCTTGTAGATGTAGTGATAGAAGGAGAAGAAGGAGGAGAAGGAGGAGAAGCAGAAGGAGAAGAATTGAGTAGAATGAGGAGAAAAAAAGTCTTGTAGATGTAGTGATAGAAGGAGAAGGAAGAGGAGAAGGAGGAGAAGCAGAAGACAGGTGATGAAAAATACAGGAAAAGGAGAGGAAAGGGCAAGAAGAAGAAGAAGAAGAAGGGAAGAAGGAGGAGGAGAAAAAGGATTAGAAGAATGGGAGAAGAAGAAAAAAGAAAAAGAAGGAGAAGAAAAAGAGATCCTTTAGTAGTAGCTATAGTAGGTGGAGGAGAAGATGAAGAAGAAGAAGATGATGATAGAGAAGAATAAGAAGACAGGGGACATGAAGAAGAAGAAGGAGCAGTATGATAGAAGAAGAAGAAAAAAGGAGGAGAAGGAGTAGAAGAATAGGAGAAGAAGTAAATAAATAAATAGGCTGGTTGTAGTGATAGAAGAAGAATTTTGTTGCAGAACTTGAAATAATTTTTATAGAAAAAAGTAGAAACGGCATGAATAATAATGGTAATAGGTGGCCCAGTAACAGCTGCTATCTGGTGGCAAAATTGGAAGTTGAATGAGCTTGTCAAGCAGTTGACCAATCAGATGAGGGAGTAGGCGGAGTCTAGAGGTGAAAGTCAGAGAGAAATAGTGAGAGCCCAATAATTCAGAACTCGCTTGTGATTGGTTCCTAGTCTCCATTTAGGAAAGTTAGTTTACGCGACAGAAGTGAAGATGATGGAGATATGATGAAGAAGATTAAGAAGAAAAAGAAGAAGAAGCCGAAGGGAAAAGATAATCGGCAACCATGCCGTACTATCATTTCCACCGACTTTATAATGTGGATCTATCATAGTTACTCTGAAATCACCTTACAATAATTATTAGCTTCAAACTATATATGTTAAAATATGTTATATTTTCTCTAAGCCTATAGTGAGTGTTTGATTAGCAATGGTATTGTTATCCTTGTCTATCATGCAACAAAGCGAATAGCGCTATCCCTTTCTTGCTTTGCTCTGTTGACAGACTGTCTTTTAACAATGTAGAATTAATAATTAACAAAATATTTAATGAAATTATAACAAATTGATTATAAAATGATTGAAAAATATAATTTCTTGCTTAATAAAATATAATTGATTATTTTATACGAGAATGAACAGTTAATATTACATTAATAAACCTGTATCAGCTACCGTCTATAGAAGGCATTGACAAGACACAGGATCGGCAACTTTGTTCGCCTATCTTTCTCCACTGCCATTATAACGTGGACCTCACTATAGAGTAAGGTACTATGGTACTATGAAGTTACTACTAGTAGTTCTGTGAACAGTGGACCTCACGCAGTTTCCTCATCCACAATTATTTGGTGTCACCTTCTCTACTTCCAGACTTACCAGTCTTTCTCCAAAATATCCGTCATATACTCTACAGTCTATCAATTTTTCCAGACATTTGTGTAATGCATGCAATGAATAATCCACTTGTCAGCTGATTGATTATGAATGACTCTATAGTCTGATTAATCCTATCTTCAGAGTAGAATATTGGGAGACCGAGCTCCGCTCGGGATCTAATAGGCATAGGAATGGAGTCAAAGTAGTACCGACTACTAATTCACCGATGATCTGGCCAGACTTAGGGGAATCTTGCTCGCCCTCAAGAACAGATGCGAGGATGGTGACGCCGACACCTCGGCTAGGTATAGAAAATTCAAACAATTTTACAAGAGGAGGATCGAGCTGGCTAAGAGGTTGGCTACCGAGCGACGAATTGAGGATGCACCCAATCAATGCAAGGCTGCCTGGGACGTGATCAATACAAACAGATCCATGCCACGTAAAAGCATTGACTTCGCAAGCCCAGATGACTTCAATGGGTTCTTTGTGGGTTCGGTTCAGGACATAGTGGGAGACCTGCCTGATGCTGCCATTGATCCCATTGCTTTGTTGGAGGGAAGAGTCCAGCCGAGCCAGAAGCATCTCTCCTTTTTCCGCCCCACCACACCAGCAGCCTTGAGGAAAATTATTCGTTCCTTCAAGCCCTCTAAAAGCCCAGATGTGTTTGGCATGTCTGTGAGCATGCTTCGTGATGTTGTGGATGCTGTTGCAGTTCCTCTCTGTGCATCTGTCAACGAGTGTTTGAGGTCTGGAAAATTTCCTGATTTCTTGAAAACTTCAAGGACTGTCCCGGTCTTCA
This sequence comes from Nilaparvata lugens, assembly GCF_014356525.2. NCBI lineage: Eukaryota > Metazoa > Arthropoda > Insecta > Hemiptera > Delphacidae > Nilaparvata > Nilaparvata lugens. The sequence continues at coordinate 1,472,782 of NC_052515.1, forward strand.
AGAAGGGTGATCGTGAGAGCCTTCGTAGCTTCAGGCCCATCTCCATTACCCCTGTCTTTGGCAAGGTGATCGAGGCGGTGATCAAGCCACAGCTGGAGGCTTTCTTTGAGGAAAATGGCCTGTTCTCTGACATGCAATTTGGCTTTCGAGTTGGGAGATCAACAGTGGGTGCAGTTGACCATGTAGCTGAGCGGATTGACGCGGCCTTTGAGGATGGTGAGTCTCTTGCTCTTGCTCTTTGTGATCTGAGCCGAGCCTTTGACTGCGTGGACCATGGCATACTCCTTAGAAAGCTGAGCTTTTATGGTCTTAGAGACTCTGCCCTTTCCATCTTGGGCTCTTACCTTTCTGGAAGGACTCAGCTTGTCTCCCTCAGTGGTGCGGACTCCCGGACACTTCCGGTAGCTTTTGGTGTTCCTCAGGGATCAGTGCTGGGGCCTACACTGTTCCTTGTCATGATAAATGACCTCGACGACCACGGTTCCTCTCTGATGTTCGCGGATGATGCATCTCTACTGTCATCGGGTGCTGAGCTTGAGCGGGTCTTGGAGGCATCTGCGGAGCATCTTCGATCTGCCACTTCATGGTTCCTGGCAAATCGATTCCAGCTGAATGAGGACAAGACCCAAAGGATCATCTGCAGCTTGTCACGTGAGCCGCGTGACCCTCAGAATCCAGTGAAGCTGCTGGGTTTTGTCTTGGACAGCAGACTCAGCTGGAACAGTCATATACAGCAAGTAACCAGTCGACTCTCCCGCATTTGCTTTTTGCTGCTCAAGATGAGGGGCCTGGTGACTGAGAAGTACCTGATAATGATGTATCACGCGCTCTTCCATTGCCACATTACCTATGGCTTGCTTCTGTGGGGTCATTCGGCGGGGGCTGCTGATGTGCTGAGACTGCAAAAGAGGGCTATAAGAATTATAACAGGCAGCGATCATCTTGCCCACTGCAAGCCCATCTTTGCTCGCCTTGGTGTGCTGACGGTCTTCAGCCATTACATCCTCCTGTGCTTGATGTATGTCAAGAGGATACAGCATACTCTGGCTGCCCGAAGTGACGTTCACAACCACAACACCAGGCGCTGCGAGCTGCTGGATGTCCCTAGGAGACGTCTTCACCGTTCACAGGCCAGCTTTAGAGTTTCTGCACTGAAATTCTTCAACAAGCTGCCTCCTGGTGTAAAGCAGTTGGATGAAGCCGCCTTCAAGAGAGCCGTCAGGAAGCTGCTTTGTGATAAATCATATTATAGTGTAAATGAATTTATGAGTGATGATCTGAACTTTTTTTAAAAAGTGATCACTGTTTTACCTGCCATCTGAATAGTTTTCGTGTTGTTGTGTATGTTGAAATCGAACTCTATGACGCCATCGATCCACTAATGTGGGTAATGGATGAAGCAGAAGGTATTAAAGGTATTAAAGGTATTAAAGGTAGATTGATTCTGAAATGATGACCCTGAAGTTTGAGAGGTGAGAGGTGAAAGAAGTTGGAGTGGGTCCTTGGATTCCAAGACAATAAACTATTATTTGATAGAAATAGTAATATTAAAAAAATAATTATATATTAATATGATAAAACCCAAGATAACTCAAATCAATTATTATTCGATCTAATCTTATATTATTACGTTTATTTGAATCCCGCATTGTTGAGATGTTGAGGTTATGAATAATTTCCGCTTATAAAAATTATTAAGCTTACAAAAAATGGCAAATTAGAGTACTGCGCATGCGCTGCGGCTAGGCGAGAGTTAATAATTAAACAGCTGTGCAGTTCATTTAATATCATCAGCTGTCTTATTACTTCTTCTTTCACTTTCTCTTTCTCATTTTTTAATTTTTCTACTTCTTCTTCTTCTTCTCCTTCTCTCCTTCCTCTCCTTCTTCTCCTTTTTCTTCTACTTCTTCCGCATTCAAATCATCATTCAACAATGCTCAACAATATAACTCTCAACAGGTGTAGAAACTCAGTCGGCAGTAATTTTGAAATTTTCAAATGTGCCGCCAAGCGCCGTTACCATGGCAACCGGTAAACGACACGCGGCAGCCATTAACCGTCTGCCGGCCGACACGTTAGCACGTCGCCTGTCATAACTTGTCAAACTTTGACTGTCACCTCTGCCTTTGTTTTGAATCAGTCGCGTCGCGAATTTCAAGTGGAACTGACCTCTATGTCGTCGCGCTCGTCAATTTTGCAGTTCTAACGAATATTTCCGGTATCTAGTGGCTCGTTAATGGATCAGGAAGTTAATGTGAGTATTGTATTTTAATGTAAAGAGTAGTTTTTAATCTTTACCCAAATTTATAACAATGAACTCCGAAAATCTAACCTGTTTTACGCACAAAAGATAATAATTATATTGATAGGGTTACCAACAATGACAGTGGATTGATTGAGTACTTTATTTATGTTGATTACAATATATACTGGCTTATACACTTATATACAATAGCTTACAATGTAGTATAGCAAAATTATGGATGAATTTACAAAATATAAACTAAAAAAATAATATTGAGCTGTATATGATATGAAATAAAGCAATTTGTAATAACTATAGATAAAATAGTTAATATTGTTATGCATCTACATAAATTGGCGGAGCTTTGGACATATCAATGTCCATTCTTAGGAAAGAATATTCGATGTATCTGTAAACGGAGGGGGGTTGTTTCTTCTCTTCTATAATATTTACTAAAAATTATTCTGCTATCAAATCTCTGTTTGAATCCGTGATTGGTTGGGAGCTTTTAGTGGATTCGTTCATTCAAATGCACAGATTATCATCATTATTTAATTGCCACCTATTTTAGCAACTATATAGTAACTACGAGCCAGGAACTTCAATTAAAAATACTAATATAATTTAACGTCAGGTTTATTGAATTCTAAATCAAACGAATTAATAAAAGGCATGTAACATGTAAAATTCTCAAACAACGTTATCCAGTAATTGATTTAGAACAGAAGGAATATTCAATTTTTAATCTATACATTTTGGGAACTTGCTAACTTGCTGCAACTAAATTCGAGCCTCGGTCATTCTGTTACTAAATTTTGTGCTATAATACGAAAACAACAAAAGTTTGGCACTCACCATTTCTACAATTTAAACTTAGACTCTTTAGAAACACTCACATACGATTTAAGAAAACTCTCTATACTTTACTCAGATTCACCCTCGCAATTAATCTCCTAATTCTACTTCTACTAATTTTATCGGTTTCTTCTTCAAACTAAATCAAAATTAATTTATTAATATAACGATAACTTGTCAATTTTCCCTCTGAATGGAAAACAGATCCATTCAGAGGACCGAGGCTCGCACACCGTTACATGTTTTCCCGGTTACGTTTCAATTCGAACTGTGGCCTCTCCACTGAAAATTATTCTCCCTCCACGAGCGTTGAGCATAACTTCCAGTGGAAAAGCCAAACCTGCAAAAAGGTCAATGCTCGTACAATTTTCAAATACAGTGGCTTTTCGACATGAAATTGAAACTGTATTTGAAAAATGCACGAAAATTGCTTAAATTTTGACAACTAAGCAACAAGTTAGCAAATTCAAACAAGACAGAGTCAATTCTCAGACTAAAACGCAGGGTTCAACATACAGCAAAAATCAAAGTTCAAAAACCTGAAAAATAATATAAGATACACAAAAACAACTACAATACTACCCTCTCAATATCACACTATATTTCAAACTCACACTACAGTGTAATGAATGTTAGCTTGTTAGCCATTAAAAATGTTTTAATGGGGTACTATTTACCCCATTAAAATTACTTTTAAGTAATTGGATAGGATTCAATAGTTCAAAAGACTCAAGAATTACATTCTTTAGTCCAAAGAATATCACACTACAAATTCAAACAAGACAGAGTCAATTCTCAGACTAAAACGCAGGGTTCAACATTTTTACAGCAAAAATCAAAGTTCAAAAACCTGAAAAATAATATAAGATACACAGAAACAACTACAATACTACCCTCTCAATATCACACTATTATATATCCTTCTTTTGGAGAAAGACAGGAGAATAGATTTGCCGATTCTCTGCCTAGTCACTGCCTGTATACCATGGAATATTTTCTCATGCTATCTTTCCTCTATGGTAACACTGAGTCACAATTCTCCATAAAATGAATGGAGGAACCGAGTTACGGGAAATTTTCATTCACAGCAATTTTCTGGCGCATATAACAGTAAACAGAAATAATAACACAGATCGTGCGAAATAATTGCAAAGGCATAATAATTATCATAACTGAACAGGTGCAGAGCACAGAGTCATCCCGTATTCTAATTTCGCCCGGAAAAAGATTGAATATATCAAAGAACTGGGGGACTTTTAACACTCGAGTAAGCAACGTGTGAGAAAGTTCATTTTTTGCTCGCTTCCTGTGTTCTACTATAGGCCTACAACAAGTGTGTCTGTCTACTAGTAGTAAAGTCTATAGTGGGTAGTAGTACTAGATCGTAGATAAACGTTTCCCATTCATGGAGACCTACTTTCGTCTTAAATGGTTTTGTTGTTTTCTTTTAATTCAATCGACTTTTATCTCTGAACGTATGTTACTGTGGGTCAACAATGTAGTTGGTTGCTTTTTTCAGTGCTGCTCTTCTTCTTCTTCTCTTCTTCTTCTTCTCCTTCTTCCTCTTTTTCTCCTCCTTCTTCTTCTTCACCTCCTCCACTCCTCCTCATAGTCCGCCTCCTACTCATACTTCTTCAGCATCATCATCTTCTTCTGACGTCTTCTCCTCTGCTGTCTTCTTCTTCTTCTTCTTCTCCTCCTCTCCTCCTCATCGTCCTCCTCCTACTCCTCCTTCTTCAGCATCATCATCTTCTTCTGATGTCTTCTCCTTCGCTGTCTTCTTCTTGTTCTTATTTTTTCTCCTTCTTCTTCTTCTCATCCTCCTCCTCCTACTCCTCCTTCTTCAGTATCATCATCAACATCTTCTTCTGACTTCTTCTCCTTCATCGTCATCATCATCATCATCATCTCAAACTTATTTTCTACGTTCTTTATATTCTATGTTCTATATAACTGTTGAGTTATTAGTTTGCAATAATTGAAGAGGTTGTGACTGTTGCGGATTCCTACCTACTTTCACCTGTTCAATTTGTTGTTATTCTCATCATTTACCGGTTTGATTTATCATTATTTGTTTGCTTTATTGTAGCTGAAATCAAGTGAGCGTTGCACCTGAAGTAGTGTTGTATTTTATTGTAACTTCTTTTGACTATCTTTTGTACTGACTCACCTTCTACATATATGTATGGTGCCTTCCTTTTATATACAGCGGATTTCTTCACAAACATTTTGATGGATCAGCCACTTCAATATGGAATTTTTCATGTTCATCTCTCGCATTTCTTGAACTGTTGATTTTTCTCTCGCATTTCACTCCCTGTTTGGCATTATAAATTTTCACTCCAACAGACCACTTTCATGTTGACAGACCTATCTAGCACACACAATACTAAAATATCAGGGCACCGAGCTTCGCTCGTTGTTTTTATTTATTGGTAAACAGAACTCAATTGTTTAAAATGATTGGGGGAGGAATAACAGGCAATGCCCAAAACCATTTCTTCCCCGAATTTAGATTTATACACTATGAATATTCAAAAAAGTGGGTTATGTTCCATACACTTGAATTCAGGTCAATTTTCAGTCCAAAAATTTGAAAACATAAAAGTTATGATTTAGATTGTTCACATACCAAATTGAATAACAAATAACACTCACTAATCACTTAGAACTGTGAAATAATGATCAACTTGAATATTATGATATATACCATCTCATGTCAACAAATCAGATACTGTATTTTATTGAGTCAATTGAATTACTAGATTTCTCGCGAGATACGGTAAGCTAATTGATTACACAGCTGATCTCCCACACCGGCACACACATCTGTTATCGACGGATGACGAAATTATCATCTGCTTTCCCAAGGATGAATTATCCTTTTCATGCCCTTCAGCGAGTTTTCCCAGGGATGAGACCTAGTGCAATCGAATTTTTATATCATAAACCTACTATGTTCCAAATTTCGTGAAAATCCTTAGAGCCGTTTTCGAGATCCGTTGAACATAAATAACCAGATATAAAAATACAGAAATTGCTCGCTTAATTCATCGAGCGAGGTGAGGTCTAAGATTCAAGTCGACGGTTTGGCATTTCTCTTAATGTTTAAATGTTTGTATGTTTGAATGATTGAATGTTTTTATGTTTTGCATCTACGGCGAAACGCGGTAATAGATTTTCATGAAATTGACAGGTATGTTCCTTTTTTAATCGCGCGTCGACGTGCATACAAGATTTTTGGAAATTTTGCATTTCAAGTATAATAATTATAATAGGAAAAAGAGCCTCCTTCATACGCCAATATTAGAGTAAAAATCAGACTATAGAATTATTCATCATAAATCAGCTGACAAGTGATTACACAGATGTGTGGAGAGCCAGTCTATACTGTATTTCCATAAGGTCTATAGTTTCAATCAGGTAGTTGTGGATGAGAATACTGCGTGAGGTCTACTGTTCACAGAACTACTAGTATTATAGGATACTCCAAAAACCACATTTTTGTAAAAGTATATTACTCATTACAAATTGTTTAAACTTTTCAAACCTTCTAAAAAATCATTCTTCATGTTTCACTTCTGCTCTCAGCGTCCTATTATTCCCTCGTTTCATAATTGATTTCTTCTCGGAAAACCCTTCTCTGATTGGTTGTCGTGGAATTTAAACATGATTGAAATTTTATAGACGTTTGTCCAAGCTTGAAACTTCTGATAATTATCTTCTTTTCCTTCTTCTGGCATTACAGCTCGATGTATGCTTTAGCCTCTCACACTAGAGCCCTCCACACATCACGGTGACATGCCTTTCGTCTCCATGCCACAACTCCCATCCTCCTGATCCTGATATCATCGACTTTAATTTATGAAATCGGCTCCATGTATTTTATAACTTCAAACATGCCAAACGCGTTGTAAGAATGACAATCTATTAGTAATAAAGAGAAGAATTTTCTTATACACGTAGGGGATAGGAAATTCACGAATGACGCATCATCACGTCTAAACTACTGGACTGTTTAAATTGAAATTTTGCATATAGTTTCTTAATTAACCGAGGATGGTTATAGGCCTATTCTCGATTCTTCAAGATTTCAGTAGGTCAAGTTCTCAATTTGTCACGTTTTTAATTAGACCTTTGCGGAGCACTTGTTACTTTCTTAAGTGAGGTCCACGTTATAATGGCAGTGTTTGATTAGCAGTGGTATAATTGCTGTCCTTGTCTATCATTCAACAAAGCGGATAGCGCTATCTCTTTCTCGCTTTGATCTGTTTCCAGATCGTCTCTTAACAATGTAGAATTAATAATTGATTAACAAAATATTTCATCTTGATTATGAAAATTCATTGAGATTCTATTGAAAACTATAATTCCTTGCTAAATACGATATACATAATGTATGATTTATATAAAAACTTGTCGTGCGAATTATCTTCTATAGAGTTTTTTGACTGTAAATCTCCTGACGTTATTCAACTGTATGGAAATTGTCTGTATTATTGTTGAATAAAATGAATATTCTATTTCTATTCTATAATTAATCGTTTAAATGCGAATGAACCGTTAATATCACATCATTAAACCTGTATCAGCTACCGTCTATAGAAGGCATTTACAAGACACAGGTTCGGCAACGTTTTTCTCCGATCTTTCTTCACTGCCATCATAACGTGGAATTCGTGGACCTCACTAAGCTTCATGACCATTTTAAAACTGAATCACCAATTAATTTTACACTAATCCAGGATATGAATCATCATTGAAACAGGTGATGATTATTGTTATGCGAATTCCTGTGAAATGACTGGAAAGCTGCTGAATGAACAGAGATGTCAAGTGACTTGTCATGAGAACTGGGAGGTTGGGAGGTAATAGAGCAGTAGCAGAGTTGCAATTGAAGTGATGAGCCATTGTTCCAGATGCTGATTTCATTAATCAGACCGGAACGTAAAAAATTGTTTTCCACGACAATTCTCAATCAGACAGTTCTACTGTACAAGGAAAATTTCCCGAAAGCCAATGATTTCTATTACTGCAAATTAGGGCCGTTTGCACAGTGTCAGTTTAAACTAAATTTAATTTTAAACTGGATTAAATCCGTATCAAGTATCGTATATCATAATGTGTTTCATTTTGAGTTTAAGCCAACAGCTGATTAAATTCAGTTTAAGCTTTGACTGTGCAAACGGCCCTTACACTAGTATTTTCACTGTGGGATTTCTATCCGGATTTTTTGGATGAGACTATGAAAAAGTATATTTTATTTAGTATACTGAGACTATGAAAAAATATAATTTTATACAGTATTTTGTAGATTTCTGTAGTATCTGAGAGATAATCTAGTAAAATTACAATAAAACACATCTATTCATGCGTAATTTTGCAATTGTTTTATTAATAACTAGCAGGTAACCCGTGCTCGGCAAAGATCTATTTCTAAACTTGACAAACTGAAAACTTGACCTAATGAAACCTTGAAGAATTTAAAATAGGCCTGTATCCATCCTTGATAAATTAATATGAATCAATATGCAAATTCAAGTTGATCAGTCTAGTATTTGAGACGTGATGATACGTCATTCGTGAATTTCCTATATCCTCTACGTGTATAAGCCAATGCCAATTCTTGCCTTTATTATATCACTAGCCGTCAGGCTCGCTTCGCTCGCCATATCCGTCTAGCCAGGGGGCTCCGCCCCCTGGACCCCCGACTGGATCGTCCAAGAATGAGATCAGCAGGCGAGCGAAGCATTTTTATCATATGTTAGGACGATCCAGTCGGGGGTCCAGACTAAAATCTGGCTAAACGGATTTTTGCGAGCGAAGCGAGCCTGACGGCTATTCCAGGAATAGCTCTGATTGAAGTAGCAGTGGCCCGATCAATTTTTCCGCGATAAATGTATTTCAATCTTCAGCTTGGTGCCAACCTAACAAAGTCAACTCAACTTAATGCCAACCTGACAAAATTATTAATTTAGTTACCAGTTAACAACTGTTTTGAAGAAGGTACTCTCTCTAGATTATAGATCTATAATAACATATGGTGTGGACATTTTTCAATTATAATTAAGAGAATATACATGCTAAAAGACGAACTTTAAACCTTTAAAAACCACCCTTAGATTTGAAATATTGCCAAAAGATTTCTTAGTGCGCCTCTAAAGGGCCAACTGAACATACCTACCAAATTTGAACGTTTTTGGTCCGGTAGATTTTTAGTTCTGCGAGTGAGTGAGTCAGTCAGTCAGTCAGTGAGTGAGTGCCATTTTGCTTTTATATATATAGATAGATAAGCGCTATCTAGGTTTCTTGTCAACCCTTTACAAGCTGGAGAGATGTATATCTTATAATTCAATTATTGGGAAATAATTTGAAATTTCTATTCAAATGGTGTTCAGATCCATGGTTCAAAACTTTCTCGACTAAATCGAGATTTTAGGAAAGTTCTACCTTCTCTGAGAAGCTAATTCATGCTTCCATCATTAAACCTATTTACCCGTCATGAGTCAACCACAAAGGAAAATGGAAAGTTGAAAGGAAAATTGGTAGTTGAGAGGAAAATGGAAAGTTGGAAGGAAAATGGAAAGTTGAAAGGAAAATAGAAAGTTGAAAGGAAAATGGAGAGTTGAAAGGAGAATGCAAAGTTGAAAGGAAAATAGAGAGTTGAAAGGAGAATGCATAGTTGAAAGGAAAATGGAAAGTTGAAAGGAAGAAAGTTGAAAGGAAAATGAAAATGGAAGTTGCAAGGTATGCTGGCTGATGCAATTGAATTATAGTGAAGTCCCCGTTATAATGGCAGTATTTGATCAACAATGGTGTTGCTATCCTTGTCTATCATTCGACAAATCAGATAGCGCTATCCTTTTCTGGCTCCACAACGTTGCCAGATCATTTTCACAATATAGGAATATCAACAAAATATTAAATCTCAATTATGAAAATCATTGAAAAATATATTTCCTTGACTAATAAAATATAATTGATTATTTCAAACAGTAATGCACAGTTAATATCAAATCAGATATAATGGTATCAGCTATCCTCTTTAGAAGGTAGTGGCAAGTCAGAGAATCGGCAACGTTGTTTTCCCATCTTTCTCCACTGCCATTATAACGTGGACCTCACTATAGATTGGCAACTTCGCTATGAAGTCGAGAGATAACTCTAGCTTTGAACTTCATCTCTGTATATCACTCTAGCTCTAGACTGTCTGCATTCATTGTGAAGCTTCACATTCAACTCATGCTCACAGTTTGAAGTGAATTATCTCACTACAGTTTCTCTCTAAAATTCACTCAAAATTCAGACAGTTCTGTGTAGGGTATAGGGTCATACCTCCAGGCTACAGACTGCAGACATAGTAGAAGTATATCTGTAGATTTGGTTATAGTTATAGTACCATAGAGAAAACGATAGCATAAGAGATATCCCTGGTATAGGGCGTTTATGTCGCAACTTTTACTCTTATCTCAAGTCGATTATTGTCAATTTTCACTGTTTTGTTGGGGTGAAAGTGTATGAACGGCACAATTTGAGAGACTACCAGTTTCACACAGCTTCACGGGAAAGAACTACGTGAACTATCGGCTTGGGATAACAGTAAGTTGCAACATAAACGCCCTATACCATGGGCTATCTACTTATGCTATCGTTTCTCTATGGTAATACATAGTAGTTACAGTTATAGAAGTAGATAATAGTATCTTACGCCACAAGGATGGGAAGGGGCCTTTTGCAGGCGAGAATGATATTTCTAGTCGAGGCGTTAGCCGAGACTAGAATTTCATTTGAGCACTGCAAAAGACATTCACGTCCAAGTAACGTACACTATTTTTTGTCATAATAATCTAAAGAAGAATAATTGAGAAATAGAAAACATTACCTGCTTGTGCTGAAGTTACTACATGCATTCTATAAACATGACTAGTTTACAAATTCCGAATCAGGAATTGTGGAAGTTGACAAAACTTCCACCTGGAGCGCTGAAGGTGTTTTTTGTAGCAGTTTTGCTGTTCTTATTTCGGAACTAGGAAAAATACTCGACTGTAAAGAAAACATATGGTTTCATTACAATGGGGTATGCTGTGATGAGAATCATAGGTTTATTTGTTCTTCAAACAGCTGTTTACCGGCTTGATTTCATGCATGAAAAACAGCTGAAATTGAATGACTATGACAAAAAGGTATTTATTTTCTCCTCATATTCATCACACAAGTTAACATTATTCAAATTATGTATAATTTCTAATGACCATTGAGATAGATATAGGTATAGTGATTATGCTATAAGCAAGTTACAAGCTGGAAACCCTATTGTAAAATCGATTGCAAGCTGCAACTCAGCGGCTATTCTGGGTTTGTAGAGTGAAATTATATTAGTTGAACAAGGGATAGGAGTGACAGGGGATGAGTGAGCAAGAGAAAGTGTGTGGGAAAGAGAGAGATAGAGTGACAGAGCGAAGGGGGAGTGGTGAATTAGTGACGACTAACCCTCCCGAGAAGAGTGAGTATTATTTTTCGCCACACATGGATGTAATGAGCTAGTTTTACGTGCGTCATATGGAGGCCGAAAGTGATTGTTTTCCGACCAGGCCGGAAAACTTTACGGCCCTAGGGCTGTAAAATGACCTTGAATCAGCTGATCGTGTCCGATCTCACAAAAATCATAGAGAGATAATCTCATAATGACTGTAATAATCTATCTAATTATGTATCGTGAATCGCGGTGTTATGTCTATAATATATTTTATAAATTACTGTTTCATAATTAAGATTTATATTGTGTTTTTGATATCAAACAATAGTACGATATATCTCCATAGCCTCAACAATACAATGTTGGCTGCATTGTCCATGTCCGAAAGGTACGTATCGCAAGTATTTAAAAGTGAAGAATCGAATTTGAAATCAAAGTACAATAATTGTTTCAATATTTATCAATATTACATATTTTATATTAGTTACCGTAATTTAAATTCAATCAAGTTTTATTTTTAGTATATTTGAGACAAAACTGTGAAATATGCAATTATATTAATTTTTTCACATTATTTCAAAATAGTAATGAAAATTCTATTCATCCATATATCCATGATATATTGCACCGGGCGCAAAGCTCGCGCCTAATATAATAGTATAAAAATATGGTCACTATTGTAAATTATTAATTAGTAATATTGAAATCAATTGACAGTAAAAGTTGTCATAACCAGATTCAAACTATCAAAATAGGCTGTTGAATTTTATTTATTTTTAATTTCTTATATATTGGGAAGTTTTTTTTTTTTTGGTGTGGCGAAAAATAGCGTTTGCACCATGGGCAAAAATGTATTTCCGGCTCTCAATCTTTTCTAGTCCTCGGCCTACGGCCTCGGACTTAAAAACCGATTTCGAGCCGGAAATATCTCATTTCTGCCCTAGGTGCGAAATATACTATTCGAATTCAGGTGTATTTATCCATGTAATAACAGTTTATATTTCATATTTCCTCCCAGCGTTGAAAATAATTAAGAATATCGGGGGACCTAGCTTTGCTCTGGAGTGTAAAAGCATAGAGAATTTGTAACCTAAGATTGAATTTATAGTTTATATTTATTCATTCATTTTCTCAGTCGTTCAATTATTTTTACAGTTATATGAGGAGGCACAACAGGCTTATGCCCAAAACTGTCCCTTTTTTAGCTCATACTACAGTCCAAAACAAAATCTAGGTTAAGCCACTATCACTCATCAAAAAATAACATTTATTCACACTTCATAAAACAAACACATCATCAATTACAAGTAGATATACTATAAATTCGATTTAGAATTATATACTATGTTTGCTAAGATATTTGTTAATATTATACTATATACTATTCTACACTAACAGCATCTAGTTACTATTTTGGACTTACTGAAGTAAACATGTTTTCTAAAAAAGAGAAATAAACGAAAATAAGTTTCTCTTGCTGAATTTTTCTTCTCGTGAGATCAGCTGGATGATCCCACACATGCACTCGTTCACTCTCTTCCATTACGGTATCGACAGACGACAAAATTTCCAGCTGTTTTTCCAAGGTCGTATTTATCCTTTCAATGTCCTTCAGCGGGTTATCTCAGGGTTGAGACCTAGTGCAATCGAATCTTCATATCATAAACCTACTTTGTTCCAGATTTCGTGAGAATCGTTAGAGCCGTTTTCGAGATCCGGTCACATACAGATATATATAAATAAACATAAAAACATATAAACAGAAATTGTTCGTTTAATAGTATAGGATTGAGTGCCGGTTGCACAAAAGCCAGTTAAATTTTAACCGTGATTAATTTCACGAGAACCAATCAGAGAAGGCCTTTGCGATATTCGATTAACATTTGTTTTGCTCATCTTGTCTATCATTCGGCAAAGCAAATAGCGCTATCCTTTCTAGCTCCTCAACGTTGCCAGATCGTTCTAAACGATGTATAAATATAATTAATTAGCAAATATTGAATCTCTATTATTTTACTGGGAAAATTCATTATTCAATCATTGAAATACGAGGACGAATAAAATATTATTGATATCTTTTAAACAAGAATAAACAGTTAATATCATTTTTATCGGTATCAGCTATCCTCTATGGAAGGCAGTGGCAAGACAGAGAATCGGCAGCACAGTTCTTCTATCTTTCTCTACTTTCATGATAACGTGGACCTCACTATAACAAACAAACCTTAGATGATGTTGAAGGTTGAATATGTCTCTCATAAAGATGTCTTAACAAGATGGAACTCTCCGTGAAGGTCTTCCCCCAATGAAAATACAATCTTGTTTATTTTTTAGCTATCCCATTACAAAGTGAATGTTCTATTATTCCAATGGAAACTTACTATAAGAAATCATGAAGGAAATAGACTTCATAAGGGAATATAGCGTACTATTATACGCTTTAGTGTTCCACACTATTTAGTCCTCTAGTTTTTAGAATACTATAATTATACTCTTCACTATTCAATATATTCTATATACCTTGTGTTTTATACTATCATACTCTTTAAAAAGATAGAATACTATATCCTCTCTACCATAATATATATTCGTGGTGATCAGGAAGATGTGATGAAAATTATCTCATAATTATTCTTTGTGTCGTTCAATTCTCTAATCGTCTTGTTTTTAACTTTATTGCTCTAAGAGCAGAGTATAATATACTCTATATACTATAATATACTCTCTTCTACGAGATAATCTTTTTGAAAGTATAGAATATAGAAGTAATGAAGTTTAAAAGAAGGCGATTAGAGAATTGAACAACACAAAGAAAAATTATGAGATAATTTTCATCACATCTTCCCGTTACCTCGAACGATGATGAAAGAATAAGGAAGAGTTAAGAGAATTAGGGAAGAAAGAAGAGAATAAGGAAGAATTAAGTAGATTTAAAGTAGTATAATGAAAGAGCAAACTGTTGAGACAAGAATGAGGATGAAGAAGAATAAGCAAGGAGAAAGTAAAATAAGAAAGAATACAGTAGAATAAGGAAGAATAATGAAGAATTAAGAAGAAGAAAAGTAGAATAAGGGAAAAGCACGTTGTTGAGACAGGTATGAGGATGAAGAAGAATATGCAAGGATAAAAAAAATGAGAAAGGATAAAGTAGAATAAGGAAGAATGAAGAGGAATAAGGATGAATGAAGAACAGGGAAAAATTAAGGAGACAAAAAGTAGAATAAGGGAAAAGCACGTTGTTAAGACAAGAATAAAGACGAAGAAGAATAAACAAGGATGAAGAAAAATAAGAAAGGATAAAGTAGAATAAGGAAGAATGAAGAAGAATAAGGAAGAATGAAGAGGAATAAGGTAGAATGAAGAAGAACAGGGAAGAATTAAGAAGAGAAAAAGTAGAATAAGGGAAAAGCACGTTGTAAGACAAGAATAAGGACGAAGAAGAATAACAAGGATAGAGAAAAAAAGAAAGGATAAAGTAGAATAAGGAAGAATGAAGAAGATAAGGAAGATGAAGAGGAATAAGGTAGAATGAAGAAGAACAGGGAAAAATTAAGAAGAGAAAAAGTAGAATAAGGGAAAAGCACGTTGTAAGACAAGAATAAGGACGAAGAAGAATAAACAAGGATAGAGAAAAAAAGAAAGGATAAAGTAGAATAAGGAAGAATGAAGAAGAATAAGGAAGAATGAAGAGGAATAAGGTAGAATGAAGAAGAACAGGGAAGAATTAAGAAGAGAAAAAGTAGAATAAGGGAAAAGCACGTTGTTAAGACAAGAATAAGGACGAAGAAGAATAAACAAGGATAGAGAAAAAAAGAAAGGATAAAGTAGAATAAGGAAGAATGAAGAAGAATAAGGAAGAATGAAGAGGAATAAGGTAGAATGAAGAAGAACAGGGAAGAATTAAGAAGAGAAAAAGTAGAATAAGGGAAAAGCACGTTGTTGAGACAGATATAAGGATAAAGAAGAATAAGCAAGGATAAAGAAAATAAGAAAGGAAAAAATAGAATAAGGAAGAATGAAGAAGAATAAGGAAGAATGAAGAGGAATAAGGAAGAATGAAGAAGAATATAAGTAGAATAATGAAAGAGCACTTTGTTGAAACAGAAATGAGGATGAAGAAGAATAAGCAAGGATAAAGAAAAAGAAGAAAGGATAAAGTAGAATGAGGATACTCAAGAGGAAAAAAGTATAATAATGGAAGATGAGGTTGCTAAGGCAGGTATGAAACATTATATAATTCACACCGCTTTCAGACCAGAGAAGAAACGAATCGAGCAGAGCTAATCACGATCTACAATGCTACAAAAATTATTGACCTTGAAAATTCTGTCTGAAGGAGAGAAGGATCAGTGAAGAAGGAAAGAAACGATCTTGCAGACTAGAATGCAATCCGAGTTGATTATGAAGAAGTCTATTCACCAGAAACGGATGATTGATCTTTGGAATCACTCTCAAGTCTTTCCAGATTTTGTTAGAATTACAACCTATTTGATATTTATAGCCATGAATAAGAAAATTTCCACAAGAGTTTAAAATTGACTTTAGTTTTAGTTTAGAGTTTAGTTTAGTTTTTAGTCTAGACAGATTTATTTATTTATTTAGCGTATGGCAGATACACAACAAATAGCATATGAGTCTCAAATGCCTAGATATACACTGTGTACTTCCATATTCTTTGAGATGTTGTGCAGTTTTCGGTCAGGAGAACATAAGTTTGTCTAGACAGATTTAGTAAGAACTAACAATAATTGGATGTTTAGCTCTTCCTTTGAAATATAACAGATACACAGTAATGAAATTGTATTCTCATGAATCTACTGATAATGTTGTTGTAACATACAGCCGTATCCACAATGAACAAATGTTCGGCAAACATGTTTGTTGAGGGGCTCAGGAACAAACATTTCAAAAAGCTTGGACAATCATTGTTCATCAAACAAAAAATTACGGTTTTTCCAAACATTTTCAGTGTTTGTTGTAAAACATAAAACCTGTTCTCTCCACTTACAAATATTTTGTTTGGTGACGGGCAAACATTGTTTGTCAAACTTAATAAAATTTGCCCAAACTATTTCAACAAACATGTTTGTCGAAAATTTGTTCATTGTGGATAAGCTTTACATTGTAGGCTATCATGATCCAGTCAATTTGATTAGCGTTGGTGTTGCTATCCTTGTCCATCATTCGACAGAGCAGATAGCTCTATCCTTTTCTAACCCCGCAACGTTACCAGATTGTTTCCAACAATGTAGAAATATAATCAATAATGACTAAATCAACAAAATATATTATCTCAATCATGGAAGTTTACTATTCATTTACAATCATGGAAGTTTACAATCATTGAAACATATATATTTTCTTGACGTTCAAAACAAAATTGATTTTTTCAAACAAGAATGAACCGAGCAAAGTGAGGTCTCATCTGAAGCTGGGCATTCACCAGTTAGTCAAGACAAGACTTGTCATGATCAGACACGTTTAGTCACAATACTTCAAATAGTTACTTATGAATACATGTCTAATTGTCATGATTCAGTAGCTTCATAAGCAACTATGTGAAGTATTGTGACTGATCATGTCTTGTCTTGTCTTGACTAACTGGTGAATGTCCAGCCTGAGATTCAAGTCGACGGTTTTGCTTATCTCTTTATGTTTATATTGTGTGAATGTTTATATGTTTTTCCGCATTTACGGTGGAACGAAGCAAGAGATTTTCATGAAATTTGACAGGTATGTCTAGTGGGAAATAACCATTTAGTGATAGTTGTTCACAACAGATGATGAGTATTGTCGATACCTCATCCCAATCAGCCATTGGCCGTTTTCATACCGATATCTCGCCGACACGACATGACAGGACAGAAATCTGATGGACATTATTGAAGGAGGCTGTG
The DNA here is from genome assembly GCF_014356525.2 of Nilaparvata lugens. Lineage (NCBI taxonomy): Eukaryota > Metazoa > Arthropoda > Insecta > Hemiptera > Delphacidae > Nilaparvata > Nilaparvata lugens. The sequence continues at coordinate 1,490,255 of NC_052515.1, forward strand.
GTTCATAAATGCGTGAGGTCTACTGTTCACAGAGCTACCAGTATTACATCAGATATCCTCTATAGAAGGCAGAGGCAAGGAGGAGAATTGGAACACTGTTCACTTATGAATTCACTCTGATGGACAGAATAGACAGAGGAGGCTGTGGTTCATAACTGCGCGAGGTCTACTGTTCACAGAGCTACTAGTATTACATCAGATATACTAGTATCAGCTATCCTCTATTGAAGGCAGTGGCAGGGCAGAGAATCGGCAACACTGTTCTCCCATCTTTCTCCACTTTCATTATAACGTGGACCTCACTGTAATGTCAATGTCATTACCAGTGAGACCAGCACACTAACACACATTTATCAAAATTACTGGGATAGGCCTGTCAGTGGGCACCCTAGTGTAGGAGACATGAATCATGAGAGAAAGAGAAAGGAATACAGAGAAATATTGTGGAGGAGAGAGCACGTGGTGGATGAAGATAGAAAAAAATGTTAAAAAAAGAGAAAAACGGTGTACTGTGATTGGTCCGGCTTACTGGACTAGGGACCACACACCTGGACTGGAAATTATTAAACATTCCAAAATGTTGTTACATCTATGTCTCTTCTTCTTCCTTTCCTTCTTCTTCTGCTGCTTCAAATTGAACATCCACTTTCTCTCTCCTTTTTTCCTTCTCCTGCCGTATTAATCCTCTTGTATTTTCTTCTCATTTTCCTATATTTTTCATTGATAGTTTTCGCTCCTTCTTCTCCTTTCTCTCGTCGTTCTACAATAGCCTAGTTCTACATCTTCCATTTCTTCAATTTTTTCTCTTTCTCCTCCTCTTCCTCCTCACACTTCTTCTTCTTCTTGTTCTTCTTCTTCTTGTTCTTCTTCTTGTTGTTGTTGTTGTTGTTGTTGTTGTTGTTCTTCTTCTTCTTCTTCTTCTTCTTCTTCTTCTTCTTCTTCTTCTTCTCTTCTTATTTTCTTCTTCTTTTCTTCTTCTTTCTTCTTCTTCTTCTTCTTCTTCTTCTTCTTCTTCTTCTTCTTCTTCTTCTTCTTCTCCTCCTTGTTCTTCTTGTCCTTCTTCTTCCTGTTCGTCCTATCAAATGGAAAAATACAGAATCAACACGAAAAAATGATGTAGACAGCCTACAAACACTGATAACTCAACAGTTGTGCATAGAAATCATAAATGAAACCTAACCTAACCTGACCTAACCTAACCTAACTAGAAAAGCATAGAGAACAAATTTATGTTGAAGATTTGATGGAATTAGGAGAAAATGTAGATGAAGAAGAAGAATATTTTGATAATTTATGATGAAATTAGATGTTGATAATTCACATTCGAAGAAAGAGTAGTTTTTGACTCAATACCTGCTGCCATCTGGTGACAGAGTTAGTAGTTGTATGCGAATGGATTATTGTCGACCAATCAGAAGAGAGAGTGGGCGGAGTCTAGAAAGTGTCAGTGGAAGTGAGAACCTCTGAATTCAGACTAGCATGCAATATTAATTCTGTCTGTCTTTAATTCAAGCAAAGTTTAGGAATACATGAGTTCTGATTGTGATGGTGATTAAGAAGTAGAAGACAAAAGAAGGAGAAGAAGAAGAAAGAGAAAAATGAGAAGAAAATAAAATAGGAACACGGCAGTTCCAAGACAGTTCAAATGTTTTTTGTCAATGATGTTGATCTGTATCAAAGCTTTGATGTGTCTCTCTGTTTGGATGTCTAGACTGAACATGGATCACAAGTGATGTGTTTTTGTTTGGATGTTTAGACTGTGCACGGATCACAAGTTCGCATGGTCTAGTGAGTGTTGGTGTTGGCGGTTGACCGCAGGATTGGGTTCGATTCCTGAAGCGGTCTGGTTTTTTCAGTGTACAGTTCGTCACAACTATAGTGAAGTCCACGTTATAATGGCAGTATTCGATTTACATTGGTGTTGCTATCCTTGTCTGTTATTAGACAAAGCACTAAGCCCCATCCCTCTCTACCTCCGCACTTCTGCCCAATTGTTTGTTGACTATGAAGGAACACATTGAACTACCAAAATATGTTATTTCACTCATGAACATGTATCATTGGACCATGAGATAATATATTCACTTGAATGGGATATATATTTGAGATTGAGTTGATCATTATTGACAAGAATCAACTATTTGTATCAATGAAAGTTCCTTGGTTTAGACCTAATATCGGGGTCCGAGCTTCGCTCTGTAGTACAAAAAATTATTACGAAAGAAGAAATTATAATAACATTCATACATAAAGGTTCTATCTTATCACAGTAAATTGAGATTAATTCCCAGAGGAATGCAAAAATTTTCCTCACAAAGCCCCAGTTGCAATAAATCCGGTTAACTTTTAATCCTGATTAACTTCACGTGAACCAAATCAGAGAAGACCATTTCAAAAAGATGGATCTACTGGAATTAATCAGGATTGAAAATAGCCCGGCTTTTTTGCAACCGGTACTAAGTACCTGATTGAATGATTACAAAAGTTCAACAGCTGAGTCATAATTTTGATACAGTCCCACACACATGAACTCGCTCACTCACTTCCATCATCAACAGACGACGAAATAATTATTATCAGCTGTTTTTCCAAGGATGAATAATAATTATCCTTTTAATCTCCATCAGCGAGTTTTATCATGGATGGGACCTAGTGCAATCGAATATTTATATTATAAACCTACTATGTTCCGAATTTCGTGAGAATCATTAGAGCCGTTTTCGAGATCCGGTGAAATACAAACATCCAAACATCTAAACATACAAACAGAAGTTGCTCGTTTAATAGTATAGGATATTGAAACAATTTGGGCCGTTTGCACAGTGTAAGTTTAAGCTAAAGCTGAAACCAAATCTGGGTTTTTTTGGTTTAAACTAAAATTCCGTTTGCATAGTATCAGTTTAAACTCTGTATTGAGTTTAAACTCTGGGAAAGTTTAAACCTCCTAAGCAGTAGGTTTAAACCAAATAATTTGGATTAACTTGAAATCTGTAAAGATTTGATGGGGAAACAGCTGATAGTAAATTATTTCTCAACATTTGTTTTTAATGCTTCTGTAGACGATAATAATATTATATATCTAGGTCATAGTGAATCATTATTTGAATGTAAAAATAATTATTGTAATGGAGGAATTGATAGAAGTTTTCAATGCGATTGATAAAGATGACTGCGAATAAATTTTGAAACTGAGAAAAAATGGGTAAAAAACAAATAATTTAAATTTCTGGGAGTATATCGGATGTCAGTGAGAATGGAGACATACATGATAGATGTCTCTGTCAGATATCTGCGGTCAGTGGTAATGCAAGCCGCTGGTCCCGGGTTCGAGACCCGCTGCCTCTTTCCTTGCGATTCGCTCCGCTGGTCATCCGTGGAGAGAGTGAGTGAGAGACAGCGAGTGGGAGAGAGGGTGAGGGAGAAGATGGGAGAGTGACATCTTGGTGAGACTTGTCTGTTTCGGTCCATTCTCACATATCTATCTTGAAGATTGATTGATTGATTGATTGATTGAGTACTTTATTTATGTAGATTACAATATATACTGGCTTATACACTTATATACAATAGCTTACAATACAGCAAAATTATAGATGAATTTACATAATATAGACTAAGAAAATAATTATTGAACTGTATATGATATGAAAAAGCAGTTTGTAATATAATAACTATAGATAATAATCATATTGTTATGCATCTACATAAATTGGCGGAGCTTTGGACATATCAATGTCCATTCTTCGGAAAGAATATTAAAAATATCCTCCCCACTACTCTCTACCAAAACGTTAATTTCGTTATTTAAACTAAGGATTTATTTATTAATGGAAATATTGTAAAAGTTTTAATCAATATGAATATTAAAGAGAAAAAAAAACAGAAAATTGATAGAGTAAAATAATTATATAGGTAGATAAGATCAAATAATTGATTATAAAATGAAGTAGGCTGAAAGTAGATCAGGGTTATCAACTTTCAGTAATATACAGCATTATGCAGTGGATAATTGAAATAACATGAGTTTATATAATATATATATATACAATTCGTTCTATAACATGGTTTAAAGGTTTGTATTTGTGGGATGGGTGGGGGATGGATGTCATGTGATCGTTCTAGGGCCGGACAGTTTCAGTCATTTGTTCCAAAAGATGTTTTTTTAAAGTTAGGATGAAGCTCGCTCGGCTCTCGATGGACCTGATAGAAACAGGAAGTGCATTCCATGCACGACAGGCACTGACTAAGAAGGATTTTGTGAAAATAGTAGTTCGATGATTGGGTATCCTTAAAGTACTTTCTCCGGTTCTAGTATGTGAAGCATCTATCCTCCTACCTTCAGAGACAAATTTGAAATCATCTTTAAAATAGTTCGGATTACCGTATATCAAGATATCTCTAACAAGCTTGACTATTCGAAAAAGCCTCTGATCGGGAAGCTTTAATGTTGAACTAGCAATGTGGGCTGGGGTGATATGATCATGGCGTTGGAGAGAGTAGACGAAACGTAGACAATAATTTTGGCAACGCTGTAGTTTATCATTCAGAGTGACTTGCATATCGTTAAGAACAGAATTACAATACATTAAATGTGGGAAGATGAGAGATTGAACCAATAATAATTTAATGTTTCTAGGGAGGATATCGTGCATTTTCTTCAATGCATGCATGGCTGAGAATACCTTTTTACAAGTTTTGTTCACTTGTTCTGACCAGTCAAGAGTATTATTCATAATAATGCCTAAATTTTTAACTGAGCTACAGTAAGGAATGTCATTACCGTCTACACTAATTTTGTGAATCGATTCAAGGTCAATATTGTTTATAAGACGAGAATATCCAATTATAATGGGTTGTGTTTTGATGGGATTAAGCTTAAGGCCATTTTTCTTTGTCCATTCCACTATCGAATTGATATCCTGATTCATTATTCCAACTGTTTCATTAATTTTTGTTATGGGACAGCTTAAATAGATTTGAAGGTCGTCTGCATAAGTATGGAAACTGGAGAATTTGATAATGGAAGAAAGGTCATTAGCATACAAAGTGAAGAGGAGAGGGCCTAAAATTGAACCTTGTGGTACTCCATGCATAACGTTTTTCCAAGTTGACTTTTTGTCACCGACAGATACACATTGTTTCCTACCTAATAGATAGGATTTAAACCAAACTAACGAGTTGTGACTGAAACCAAGAATAGCCAACTTATTCAGAAGGACTGTATGATCAACAGTATCGAATGCTTTAGAAAAATCAAATAGGGTGAGGATGGTGCATTTTCTTTGGTCCATAGCTAACCTTATATCATCAGTGACACGAAGCAGAGCTGTCTCAGTTGAATGGAATTTTCTAAAGCCTGATTGAAAGTTATGAAGCTTACTATTGTTGTCTAGAAATTTTACAACTTGAGCATGAATGAGTCTTTCTAGCACTTTGGACAATGCAGGTAAAATACTGATTGGTCTAAAATCCTCAACTTTATTGGGTGATGGAACTTTATTTAGAGGGCGAACCAGAGCAAACTTCCAGTTTTCAGGGAAAATGCCTTCTTCAAGTGACTTGTTGAAAATGTATGTAATGGTTGGTAAAACAGCAAATAACATCTTCTTGATAAATTTAATAGGAATTTTGTCTACACCCATAGCATTACTATGAATACGTTGAATTGCTCTGAAAGTGTCTTCTTCTGAGATTGGATGGAAATGAAATTGATCAGTGATTGGTAAATCTAAGTTTGTAACCTGCTCTTCAAGATCATCAATGTGATTAGCATGACAACTTCGTCGCGTTGGTTAGAGTGTGAAACGAAATGGTCATTTATATTATTCAATGGTAAGCCAATTTGTGGATTCGATTTCTCTTTGCCAAGCCCGAATTCTTTTATTCCCTGCCAAAGTGATTTAGAGTCTTGTCTATTGTTTGTCATAAACGAATTCAAGTACCTAATCTTTGAGTTCCGTAATTCCTGTTTAACCCTATTTCTAAGGCTCCTATACTCTATCAAACTGTCCAAGTCAAATGTCTTTTTAAATTTTCTATGTGCTTTGTCTCTACGTCCCATCATCTTAAGTATGTCTTCAGTCATCCACGGTACTCGTCGTTTTCTATTAATCCTCCTTGTCACATAAGGTGCATGTTTGTCATACAAAGTCAAAGTCCAATTCTCGAAAGTCTTGACCATGTCATCAACTGAGGGTAATGCTTCAATTTGATGCCATGGAGTCTGAGCCACATCAGTCAGGAAGGCGGCTTCATCAAAGTTTTTGAAGTCTCTATAAGTGATAATTTTCTGTTCTGGCTTGGGTATCTTATGGGAAAGTACACAGTAGATCAAATCATGTCTAGAAATAGCTGGGACTGAGATTTGGCCTGCTTGAACAACCTCATTGGGATCACTAACATGAGAAGGTCAATGAGTGTGTCTGATTCATTAGTATGATGAGTTGGATCGAGAGGTAAAATAGTCATGTTTAGGCATTGGAAAATTGTAGTCAGTTGAAAGTAGTCAAAGTTACGATTTGTCATGTTCAAGTCGGTGTTCATATCCCCCATAACTAGTATACGGTTATAACAAGGCATAAGAGAAAGCAAGGCACTTTCGAAATCTGTGAAATGACCTATTTTTGGTGGGCGATAACAGATACCAACGAGTAATTTATCAGTACTAGATAAGGATAATTCAAGTAGCATAAACTCTGGTCTGGAACAATACTCTTGTTTAGATGTGATTAAAACTTTTGTTTTGATACCTTCTTTCACATAAATTGCTACACCCCCACAAGCTTTATTTAATCTATCATTCCGGAAAAGATTATATCCAGGCAATGCAACAAAATTGATGAAATACTAGGCTTCAAAAATGATTCGGAAATTCCGATTATATTGAAGTCCTGAAAACGGAAGATTGCTCTGAGTTCATCAATGTGGCAACTGAGGGATTGTACGTTAAGGTGAGCAGCCTTGAAAAGTTTTTTGAAAGAGTGGAGCTTATTTGCTAGAAACATACCTGCGTCATTATTACTATTATTGAAATAATCATACCTACTTGAGGGCGAGCGAGCTGACGTGTCAGTGAGAGGCATCATGGAAGCAGCAGACCAATCGTGAACCGACCTCAGAACAACACATGACGGGGAAAATGGGGATGAAACTGATAAAACTTAACCTAAATGAAAAAGTCTCTTGATTCGAGTGCATTCAGCATGCCTTGACAGTTCGGCTCCCTTCACTATTTAAAGCACTAGTTCAAAACAAAATTCACTAAACACAATAAGATGTAGATGTGTGGAGTTCCGGTGATGAATAATCCTAATGGTGAATAAGACGAAGATTGAGGAAGAACTGGTAGTGGGAGATCTGGTCCAAGTGGAGATAGAGCGAGTAGGTATCCAGTAGTGGAAGAATCGGGTCCAAGTGGAGGTAAGCGAGAAGGAATCCAGTAGTGGAAGATCGAGTCCAAGTGGAGACAGAGAGAGATGGAATCCAGTGGTGGAAAATCGAGTCCAAGTGGAGATAGAGAGAGATGGAATCCAGTAGTGGAAGATCGTGTTCATGGTGGAGATAGAGCGAAATGGGATCCAGTAAAAACTGAAAAAGAGAAGAAAAAGCCAGCAGAAAAACGAAAAATCTTTGAAGAAAGTTATCAATTGAGAAAAGATACATAATACAACTGATAATGAATAGTATCCCTATAAAATTGAAGAGGAATAGTATGATTCAATGTGGGAAAGAATCGAATATTATATGGATAAATATATGGATATTATAATATAATATATGGATACTAGTAGAAGGTAATCAGATAGAAAGAGAAAAGGTAGGAAGATAAATAGATATAGAAAGAGAAATAAACATTTGAACATGCTGGATAGCTAGTGAAAAAATCACAGGGAAAATAATGATAACAATGGGGAAGAAAAGAATAGAAAGAAGGAATGTGCACAAATTGAGAAGAACTTATGAAACTGAACTATAGAATAAGAAATAGAACATCGTATTGTGATCTTGAATTAATCAAGGAGAGAAGAAGAAGAAGAAAAGAAGAAGAAAAGAAAAAGAAAGAGAAGAAGAAGAAGAAGAAGAAGAAGAAGAAGAAGAAGAAGAAGAAGAAAGAGAAGAAGAAGAAGAAGAAGACGAAGAAGAAGAAGAAGAAGAAGAATAGAAAAGAATATAATCATCATCGCAAACAACAATATTCAAGTAATCATTATAAATATAAGATCAAGAAGAGAAATTAGAAAGAAAAATAAGAAGTAGAGGAGACGATGGAGAAAGTGCTAGATTATTTTAGATGAGTTTTAAATAGGATTGAACGGTGAAGTGTGAAAAATATTATATAGTATTAGAAGTATAATTAACTATTGGGAGTTGCAATAACAATAAAAGTAGTAAATTGAGAACTGTAATATTTTAGTGATGAATGTCTAAGATAACATTAAATGAAACACAGCCCCTATATAAGCATATGAACAGACTACCCACCCCTCCGTTCTATCAATAATTCTTCACACATTTGCTTCTATTGCTCGAGCTGTGGCAACAGTAGGAGATATCATTATGTACACCTAATATAGAAGAGATTACTATCTTTACCTATAGATTACATCCATATCTATAACGTATGTTAATCATCCAATTTATTTGAAATTCAGCATTTCGAAAATTATTAATTATGGAAATAATTTTGGTAAGAGATGTAATAATTATTAGTAAGAATAGAGATAATGATTCTCTAAGTACCCTCTGGAGTATAGTAGTTGATGCATTGAACGTAGTTTTGGGAATTAATATCAAGATAAATTATTAATCAGTATTAACAAATGTGGATCTCCTTAGTTTGAAATAATTGCCTCATACATAATCATAAATAGCAGTGGAAAGATTCATTTATAGAACAGAAAGCCAGCTCATGAAAAATGCCAAGGTATACTATTGTGAAATGTTTTAATACGAATTTCCTATTTTGTAGTGAAGGGCACCTTAGTAATCGAATCCTGAAATGATTTAATTTACCTTTATTTTTTGAAGGTCGGTCATCCTCTCGACTGTGTGGACCCTCTTGGATCCTCCCTCGCCGATAGAGATCTTGATCCTCCCGTCCGATGACCAGACATTCCTATGCCCATGACGGTCGGCCGCAGCGTTGAGGATCTTGAGGCGCTCCGCAGTCAGATCCTCGCGAATGGTGACGCCGGAACCCTTCAGCTTCCTCTTAGCGTCGAAGATCATCTTCCTGGTCCGGTAGCTGCAGAGTCGAACTATGATGGGTCGGTCCTTGGGTTAGCTTGCCCTTGTTGAGGTGGTTGACGCCTTCCAACGCGATGCGAGCGGTTGACATCCGCCAAAGTCACGGGCACGTTCAGCTTCTGTTAAAGACATCGAGCGCCAGCAGGTCCGTGTCTTCTTTGTCACTCTCCGGGATCCCAAAAATACGTATAGAATGTCGGCGCCCATATTGCTCGAGGTCGTCGACCTTCAGGTGACAAGACACCTCCAGCTCACGAATTCTATCGTGCAGCTGTTTGTTCTCCTCCTTCAATGCCTGAAGTTCCTCGAAAATAGATTTCACAGCCATTGATACAGCACTGTGGACAGACTCTTCGATTTGCTGTCGAATAATGAGGAGGGTCTCTTCGGACAATGCTCCAGAAATAGCTGGCTTCGGAGCATTGACCTCATTCTTCGGTGTGCCTCTATTCGGTCGAACCATCGTGTACCGTTAGGTGGATTTACACTTTTATAGGCGAGAAGGTGAACTGAAGATTTAGGAATGTTTTTTCAAGATAAATAAAAAGAGTGTGAGTTTATCAAAAATATAATTTCACTATTGAATTAAGCTCGAGAAACTGAATAACTAGATGTATAATTTGAAGTGAATTGAACTGTATAACCCTACGAAATATCTGTTAGAAGACGGAGCCGAACTGACACACGTTTACTCACTCGACATAACCGAGAGAGAGAGAGAGAGAGAGAGAGAGAGAGAGAGAGAGTGAGTCAGTGAGAGAGAATGATCTTGGAGGACATTTTGAATGAGCTTTCCAGTTTCCACTGAGCCAAGTTGAGCCAATGGAACTCATTGAGATTCTTGCAATTAAGTCAGCACCTGATTAACATTGTCATCCTTGTCTGTCATTGGACAAAGCAAATAGCGCTATCCTTTTCCAGCTCTGCAACGTTATTTAGCTCATTAGCCAATTGGACAAAGAACGTAGGTCTACCCTATTCCATCTCCATACCGTTGCCAAATCGTTTATACGTTATTAAGATAAATATAGCGTCACTTCCTTCCTTCAATCAAAATATCAGCTTCAAGTTATAAAATAGGTAGTGCTTGATTTTCGGTGTCAAAACTCCATAGTTTTTCCCAAGTTTGGAATCTTAATTGTTTGTTATTGTAGAAGTATTTTTGAAACTGATATATGGTATTTGACTAGAATTAGTGTGATTCTGAATGTTTCGGAATCAAAATAATCGGCTTCAGGTAATAAAATAGGTAGTGTTTGATTTTTGGTGTCAAACCTTCATAGTTTCTCCCAAGTTTGGAATCTTAATTGTTTGTTATTGATTTCGTTCATTGTAGAAGTATTTTTGAAACTGATATACGGTATTTGACTAGAATTAGTGTGATTCTGAATGTTTTGTGAATCAAAATATCAGCTTGAAGTAACACAATAGGTAGTATCTGGTGTCAAAACTGCAAAGTTTTTCCCAAGTTTGGACTCTTAATTGTTTGTTATTTCATTCATTTTAGAAGTATTTTTGAAACTGATATCTGGTATTCGACTAGAATTAGTGTGATTCTGAATGTTTTGTGAATCAAAATATCAGCTTTAAGTAATAAAATAGGTTGTGTTTGATTTTTGGTGTCAAAACTCCATAGTTTTTCCCAAGTTTTGACTCTCAATTGTTTGTTATTGATTTCGTTCATTGTAGAAGTATTTTTGAAACTGATATACGGTATTTGACTAGAATTAGTGGGATTTTGAATGTTTTGTGAATCAAAATATCAGCTTGAAGTAATAAAATAGGTAGTGTTTGATTTTTGGTGTCAAAACTGCAAAGTTTTTCCCAAGTTTGGACTCTTAATTTTTTGTTATTCCATTCATTTTAGAAGTATTTTTGAAACTGATATCTGATATTTGACTAGAATTAGTGTGATTCTGAATGTTTTGTGAATCAAAATATCAGCTTGAAGTAACACAATAGGTAGTATCTGGTGTCAAAACTGCAAAGTTTTTCCCAAGTTTGGACTCTTAATTGTTTGTTATTGATTCCATTTTAGAAGTATTCTTGAAACTGATATCTTGTATTGGACTAGAATTAGTGGGATTCTGAATGTTTTATGAATCAAAATATCAGCTTGAAGTAACAAAATAGGTAGTGTTTAATTTTTGGTGTCAAACCTCCATAGTTTCTCCCAAGTTTGGAATCTTAATTGTTTGTTATTGATTTCGTTCATTGTAGAAGTATTTTTGAAACTGATATCTGGTATTTGTCTAGAATTGGTGTGATTCTGAATGTTTTGTGAATCAAAATAATCGGCTTCAAGTAATAAAATAGGTAGTGTTTGATTTTTGGTGTCAAACCTCCATAGTTTCTCCCAAGTTTGGAATCTTAATTGTTTGTTATTGATTTCGTTCATTGTAGAAGTATTTTTGAAACTGATATCTGGTATTTGTCTAGAATTAGTGTGATTCTGAATGTTTTGTGAATCAAAATAATCGGCTTCAAGTAATAAAATAGGTAGTGTTTGATTTTTGGTGTCAAACCTCCATAGTTTCTCCCAAGTTTGGAATCTTAATTGTTTGTTATTGATTTCGTTCATTGTAGAAGTATTTTTGAAACTGATATACGGTATTTGACTAGAATTAGTGGGATTCTGAATGTTTTGTGAATCAAAATATCAGCTTGAAGTAATAAAATAGGTAGTGTTTGATTTTTGGTGTCAATCCTCCATAGTTTCTCCCAAATTTGGAATCTTAATTGTTTGTTATTGATTTCGTTCATTGTAGAAGTATTTTTGGAACTGATATTTGGTATTTGACTAGAATTAGTGTGATTCGGAATGTTTTGTGAATCAAAATATCAGCTTGAAGTAATAAAATAGGTAGTGTCTGGTGTAAAAACTGCAAAGTTTTTCCCAAGTTTTGACTCTTAATTGTTTGTTATTGATTTCGTTCATTGTAGAAGTATTTTTGAAACTGATATCTGGTATTTGTCTAGAATTAGTGTGATTCTGAATGTTTTGTGAATCAAAATAATCAGCAAGTAATAAAATAATTAGTGTCTGATTTTTGGTGTCAAACCTCCATAGTTTCTCCCAAGTTTGGAATCTTAATTGTTTGTTATTGATTCCATTTTAGAAGTATTCTTGGAACTGATATCTTGTATTTGACTAGAATTAGTGGGATTTTGAATGCTTTGTGAATCAAAATATCAGCTTGAAGTAACAAAATAGGTACCTAGTGTTTGATTTTTGGTATCAAAACTCCATAGTTTCTCCCAAGTTTGGACTCTTAATTGTTTGTTATTGATTCCATTTTAGAAGTATTCTTGGAACTGATATCTTGTATTTGACTAGAATTGGTGGGATTCTGATTGTTTTGTGAATCAAAATATCAGCTTGAAGTAACAAAATAGGTAGTGTCTGGTGTCAAAACTGCAAAGTTTCTCCCAAATTCTTACTCTTAATTGTTTGTTATTGATTTCATTCACTGTAGAAGTATTTTTGAAACTGAAATCTAGTACTTATCTAGAAATTGTTTGATTCTAAATGATTGAATAAATAGACAAAAATTGTCCATCATTGTAAGGACATTGATTTTTCCAGGTTAACGAAGGGAAATATTTACTTTGAAAAAATAATTTATGGACTGAAAATTTTGTGAAGTGAACAACTACAAGACTTAACTGTTTCGGACCATGTGTAACCCTATCTAAATTTAGGAAAGGAATAGCACAAGGTTACCTTAATTTTTTCTCTCCCTATCATTTTGATGATGTACTCATTGTATGAATCAATAAAAATATTTCAATCATTTGGCGATTTGAGAACTATTCGGCTGTAAGAAAATAGTGAGAAGTTAGTTACAATAGTGATAGTTATAGTTAGAGAATACCAACAGTTGTTCATTGTTCTCTGAGACGATTACAAACCGTATCAACTCACTGACGCATATAATCTCCAATCAATTACCGTCTTAATCACCGGTTAAAATACACTCAAAGTGTGACGATTCTCTAATAAAAGCTGACATAATTTATGCTCTGAAACTTCACCATCGCATTAGAATTGAGATAATGATACATTAACAGAATTACACTTCTGTGTGCAACACTCTCATGATATGCTGCTATTGTTTTGACCTTCTTAGCCCAGTGTTACACTTCTACATTAATTGGTGTAACACTGTAATTGTTATGTCTAGATTACACTTATCTTGATTTCCGGATTGTTTATGCTAGCGTGTAATGGGTAATCAGTTATGCTTGCTTGATTAATGAGTGTTGAAAATTCAAAGTCAACGAATTACTTCAAAGGCGATATATTAATTTATTTACTATCAGGTAACCCAAGCTCCGCAAGGATCCAATTAAAAGCTTGACAATCTGAAAACTTGACCCACTGAAATCTTGAAGAATTTAAAATAGGCCTGTAACCACCCTCGGTAAATTAAGAATCAATATGCAAGATTTCAAGTTAATCAGTCCAGTAGTTGAGACGTGATGATGCGTCATTCGTGAATTTTCTATCCAATACGTGTGTATAAGTCAACTCATTCCTTCATTGTATTATAGATTCTATTCATTGACAAAAGTAGGTAATTCATTTATTTTTTCATTCATTTATTTCATTGACAAATCATAATTCTAATATATATCTCTTTTCTGTATAGGGCTACTTGTAATATAAATATAAAGAAAATAAAAATCTCAGTACCCTTTTTTTGAAATATTTTATCACTATAAAATATTTTAAAAAAAGGGTACTGAGATTTTAATTTTTTTCATATTTATAATATATAATATGATTGGGAGAAGACAACAGGCATAGCCCAAAACTGTCTTCTCCCAAATTTTTACTGATAAAAGTTTCAAAAAAATTAGGTGATGGGAGAAGAACAGGCATAACCCTTGCTATTCTAACACAATTTTGAAAATGATTTAGTTTAAATTTTCAGGTTGTGTCCAAATTTATGTTTTTGCCAAAGGATTTTCTACTCCAAGAATAATCTGGAATCGATCAATGATCAATTTTCAAGGTTTGAGAATGAAGCCAGTGGACACAAAAATTCCAAAGATTCTTTAAATTATTGAGAGTGATTTGAAAATTCAGAGCCAATTGATACACATTCACTGTCACTATGTAAATAATCTGTTGATTATTGGGAAAGTTTGTGACAGAGAAATTTAGATCTTTTGCTGAAATGTTTTATCTGAACTTCTAAATTGAGATCAAGGTTCAACTCACACTTTTGCGACTCAGGTCTAGAAGAGACTCGACTCTAGTCGAGAGCATGTGTTTTCAAATGGTGACAGTCGCGGAGACTAGAATCGACTGGTCTGAGTGTCACCATTTGGAAACACATGCTCTCGACTAGAGTCGAGTCTTTTCTCGACTTGAGTCGCGTAAGTGTGAGTTGAGCTTTAGAACTCGATAAATCAGGTAAAACTCTATGAGTTGTGATTGGGGCCACTTATCATTGGTGATGTGGTTAACACAATAAAATTTTTCAATTATTTACAGTGAAAGTAAAAAGAATTTTAAAAATTTACTCACAAAAATCTCGAGCAGTCAGCTCTCTGCTCACAGAGTAGAACGGGGCGTTTCTCTTATTCTATTGGTGCATAGCTGAGTGAAGGTCACCAATCACAAGCGAGTACACTAGCACATGCTCTCATTGGCTGGAGTGATTAAGTCAAACAATGGACTCCATTTTGTTGAACCATCAACTCAAATCAATAGGATACTTCACGTATTATGAGAGAAAAGGAATTTTAACCTTCCGGTAGTCGCGCCCTACTCAATAACACGAGGAGTCGCGTGTTGTATTTTGTACAACATCCAATTTTCCAAGTGTTATGTACTCTGTTTACTGTCAAAACATATTAATTAATTGAATAATTACTTTTTCCATCTTCTTGGATTATTTAACGCCTATGAACATTTGGATGATTACCATTTCATAGCCCAATAAGGTACATCAAGCAAAGCCATCAATTCTGTGTTATTGATTCGTTTACAGTCCCCGTATACAGTCTTTCCCTATCTTATGCACAGTGCGACATGCACTGTCACGACTAAATGGCACCTAAAGACTGAACCATTGCTCGGTTGATACTGCAACTCAGTGGAGTGATGGGGGGAAAGTTTTGGATTGCAAAAGGTGACTCATTCACTGACACAACCTCATTCAATAGGTTTGTGCAGCAAAAATAACTGACACTGTTGTACTTTTTACAACAGCGCGACTGCCGGAAGGTTAATATATATTCCACGTATCCTAATCCATAGAAAGGTTATTTGAATAGCAATAATTATTAAGCTAATATAAAGCTAAGCTGAAAAGCAGATGTTCATAGTGTTGTTGGAATTAGAAGTTGGAATTGACAGGATTTTTAAACCTTCCTCAGTTCAAATTCCATTGATTACTTCTATACATTTCATTTGATGAACCCTCGAACTCCGTCTATGCACGTGTCTGTGACACCAACCAGTGTTGGATGATAATGGGTAGTCAGAAGTTAATAGTTGCTGAAATTAGCCGCTGAAATTGACTAATTTGAATAAACCGTTCCGAATTCCTTTCGCGGTTTACAGTTAGAGCAGCGCTCAACTCTGGGTTGGGACACCTGTTCACACGCATTCCGGTTTCGCTTTTCCCCGCAACTGGGCAACTTTTAGGGTGAGGACACATTGGAAGTTATAACTAAGTTGCTGAGCAGCATGTAAATCTATGAGAAATCAACACCCTGGCTTATTTCAATCTACTAGGCAGCTTTTAGGGTGAGGACATATTAGAAACTATAACAAATTAGTTGCTGGGCAGCAGGTTTCAATCAACTCTTAGGGTAGGGACACATTAGAAAAACTAAGTTGCTGTGTTGCGGATAAAATGTACTAGAAATCAAGACCTTGCAACCTGTAATCAACTGGGCAACTTTTAGGCTAAGGACATATTAGAAGCTACAACAAATTAGTTGCTGAGCAGCAGGTAAAAGCTACAAGAGATTGACGACCTGGCTACTTACTCTTTAGCGGGTTTCAATGAATGTATAGTGAGGTTCACGTTAAAATGGCAGTATTTAATTAAAATTGGTTTGCCATCCTTGTCTATCATTCGACAAAACAGATAGCGCTATCCTTGTTTATCATTCGACAAAACAGATAGCGCTATCCTTGTCTATCATTCGACAAAATAGATAGCGCTATCCTTGTCTATCATTCGACAAAACAGATAGCGCTATCCTTGTCTATCATTCGACAAAACAGATAGCGCTATCCTTGTCTATCATTCGACAAAATAGATAGCGCTATCCTTGTCTATCATTCGACAAAACAGATAGCGCTATCCTTTTCTAGCTCAGCAGCGTCAACAAAATACGATTGCTGGCAATGTAGAAATATAATTAACTAACAAAATATTCCAACCTAATTATGGAAATTCATTGTTATATCATGAGGAAATGATATATCTTGACAAATATTTTTTGATATAAAGTTGATCATTATTAACAAGAATCAATTTTTAACAACTAACAGGTAACCCATGCTCCGTAAAGGTCCAATTAAAAGCTTGACCTACTGAAATATTGAACGATTTAGAATAGGCCTACAACCATCCTCGGTAAATTGATTATCTATAATGCAAAATGTCAAGTTAACCAGTTGAGTAGTTGAGACGTTATGATGCGTCATTCGTAAATTTCCCTTAAGCCAATTCTTTCCTTTATTATCATAGAAGACGAATCAGAAAAATACAGGATCATTATATAATATGCTTTCATCAACAAGACCTCATATGAAATAATCATTAAGATAAAATGAAAAATTAACTAATTATCAGTAAATTGATTATCTATATGCAAAATTTCAAGTTAATCAGACTAGTAGTTGAGACGTGATGATGCGTCATTCGTGAATTTCCCTATCCCGTACGTTTATAAGCCTGTTTTTCCCATTATTATATTACTATATTTATTACATTGAGAGGTTTATGTGTTTACCCACGATTTCCTAACTTGCAATGTGGCTGTAGTTGATATAAACATAGAGAAACAATAGCTCAAATAGATTCTAATTGAGCTATTGTTACTCTATGTTCAAACGATAGCTCAAATAGAATCTATTTGAGCTATTGTTTCTCTATGTTCAAACGATAGCTCAAATAGAATCTATTTGAGCTATTGTTTCTCTATGTTCAAACGATAGCTCAAATAGAATCTATTTGAGCTATTGTTTCTCTATGTTTCTCTATGTTTAATATCTGATATAGGACGTTTATGTCGCAACTTTTACTGTTATCTCAAGCCCATAGTTCATGTAATTCTGTACCGTAAAGCTGTGTGACACTGGTAGTCTCTCATATTGTGCCTTTTATACACTCTCACCCCATCAAAACAGTAAAATTCGACAATAATCAACAGTAATCGGCTTGAGATAAACGCCCTATACCATGGGATATCTACTTACGCTATTATTTCTCTGTGATATAAAGTACATTCACTCCTTTGATTTTCCAACGAAATTGAATGGAATGCATGACTGTGAATCAAGCATTAATAATTACACTGATTCCCTGGTTTTGCCAATAAAATAGAGTGGAATGCATGACTGTGAATCAGGCATTAATAATTATTACATTGATTCCCTGGCTTAGCTAATAAAATTGAGTGGAATGCATGACTGTGAATCGGACTAAGGTAGATCATCGTACGTTGTCCATTCCCACATATTTCTAAAGAACAGATTCATCTGGTGGATTCTGTGAACCGGGTTTCAGAGAGGCTGATGACTGGCATACAAGGACACTACACTCTAGGGACTCCTATAGTCAGGTCCACGTTATAATGGCAGTGGAGAAAGATGGGTGAACAGCGTTACCGATTCTCTCCCTTGCCACTGCCTTCTACAGAGGATAACTGATACCGGTATATCTGATGTGATATCAACTGTTCATTCTTGTTTAAATCAATCAATAATTGACCGAGCGAAGTGAGGTCTAAGATTCAAGTCGACGGTTTGGCATTTCTCTTAATGTTTATATGTTGCGCATTTACGGCGAAACGCGGTAATAGATTTTCATGAAATTTGACAGGTATGTTTCTTTTTAAATTGCGCGTCGACGTATGTACAAGGTTTTTGGAAATTTTGCATTTCAAGGATAATATAAAAGGAAAAAGGAGCCTCCTTCATACGCCAATATTGGAGTAAATATCAGACTATAGAATTATTCATCATAAATCAGCTGACAAGTGATTACACAGATGTGTGGAGAAGCCAGTCTATTGTTGTATTTCCATAAGGTCTATAGTTTCAATCAGGTACTTGTGGATGAGAATACTGCGTGAGGTCTACTGTTCACAGAACTACTAGTATTGAAATATTTTCGTCAAACAAATATATTTTTAATACAAGGACACTGCATTACAAGGACCTCTGAATATAAGGACACTTTTACACTCGAAGGACTCCTATAGTGAGGTCCACGTTATTATTGACAGTGGAGGAAGATGGGAGAACTGTGTTGTCGATTCTCTGCCGTGCCACTGCCTTTTATAGAGGATAGCTTTTACCGGTATATCTGATGGAGGCCTATTATTAATTGCTCATTCATGTTCAAATTTTTGAATTATAAATTTTTTGTCAGGAAAACATATTCTACAATGATGAATTGATATATTTTCATGATTGAGATCCACGTGAAAACCAATAGTAGCTCCGTGATCAATAGACCTCACGCAGTATTCTCATCCACAAGTACCTTATTGAAACTATAGATCTTATGGAGATACAGCAATAGACTGGCTTCTCCACACATCTGTGTAATAACTTGTCAGCTGATTTATGATGAATAATTCTATAGTCTGATTTTTACTCTAATATTGGCGTATGAAGGAGGCTCCTTTTTCCTTTTATATTATCCTTGAAATGCAAAATTTTCAAAAACCTTGTATATACGTCGACGTGCAATAAAAAAGGAACATACCTGTCGAATTTCATGGAAATCTATTACCGCGTTTCGCCGTAAATGCGCAACATATAAAAAAAACATTCAAGTATTTAAACATTAAGAGAAATGCCGAACCGTCGACTTGAATCTTAGACCTCACTTCGCTCGGTCAACTATAAGAAGGTCCACGTTATATAGACAGTGGAGGAAGGTAGGAGAACAGCGTTACCGAATCTCTGCCTTGCCACTACCTTCTATGGAGGGATAGCCGATACCGGTATATCTGATGTAATATTAACTGTTCATTCTTGTTCTTAATCAATAATTATATTTTGTCGTCGTGAAAACACATTTTCTAATGATTCAATAGCCAATTCTCACAATTATTGACATCAAATATTATGTTTTTCCTCTTCTGGTGCCTATTCGTTACTGTATGTTAAATAAATAAATAAATAATAAATAAATGCTTAATTCCCCCCCCCCCAAAAAAAACTGAAACTACAACATCAATTACAGAGAATATTAGATAAATTACAATATTACATACAATAGTTAGTTACAAAAAATTCATATAATGTGTCCTCTACATGTTCAGTGTTTTCTGCGTGGAAATTGACCTACTCCACTATGACGTACCATGTTCTAGAGTAGGTTTTGTTTGTTTTTTGTGTGGATTAGTAATTAGTTAGTGTTTAGTAAATCATTAGGTGGTTAGCTGTTGTTTGAAATAATGTTTTCTATGTCCTGTTAGCAAGTTAGCAAGTATAACTTTTTTACAGCTTTTGAAGTTCTAGTATTCTTATATTATGTTCATCAATTATATTTCTACATGAAATAGTTCAAAAATGATCAGGCAACGTTACTGCGCCAGAAAAAGATAGCGCTATCCGCTTTGCCGAATGATAGACAAGGATAGCAACACCTATGACAATCAAATACTGCCATTATAACGTGGACCTCTCTGTAGCAGCTACTGAATTTCCATCAACGGGATTCGGTGTTTGTAAACGAAACCTGTTCTCCATAAAAACTGTTGAAAAGGAACTGTCAGAAAAGGACCGGAAATGGGTAGAGATAAAGAGTGAGGGGAAAGAGAGTTAGAGAATTAATGAGAGAGAATTAGGGAGGGGAAGAGCGAAAGAGATAAAAAATGAGAGACCTGTCTAGCAGAGAGGAAACAGTGCAGTGTTATAGTAGGGAAGGGGAGGCTCTTTAGGGTTTGAAGGTCAAGGAAAGTATAATGAATGAACAAGGGTCTATAATGAGTTCCACGTTATAATGGCAGTGTTTGATTAGGAATGGTATTGCTATCCTTGTCTATCATTCAAAAAAACGGATAGCGCTATCTCTTTCCCGCTTTGCTCTGTTGCCAGATCGTGTTTTAAATATGTAGAATTGATAATTATTTAACAAAATATTCCATCTAATTATTAACATATTCCATGGAATTATGGAAATTTATCATGAAATTATTGAAAACTATAATATTCCTTGTTGCGCCATCTCTTTTCCGCTTTGTTCTGTTGCTGTCACATTGTTTTTTTAACAATGTACGAATTTAATTAATTAACAAACTATTCAATCTTGATTCTGAAAATGCATTATGAAATCATTGAAAAATATTATTTCTTGCTTGATAAAATATATTTGATTATCTTAAACGAGAATGAACAGTTAATATTACATCAATAAACTTATATCAGCTACCGTCTATAGAAGCAATACCTACTATTACTTAGTAGTAATAGTAGGTATTGATAGAAGTCATCGACAAGACAGAGGCTCGGCAACGTTGTTCTCCTATCTTTCTCCACTGTCATTATAACGTGGACCTCATTATAGTTGATTTAATGAGACCGTCACTCAGAAATGAGCAGTCCACATTTCCGTGGTGTGATTCACTTTAATCTGTCAGAATCTCTTATTTAACACATCAATGTTTCCCATATAACCAATGCTGACAGAGTTGAGATGGTGCTCAAATGCTTTGTGAAGTGTCTTGAATTTGTTCCTACTTGAGATTTCGTTTCTAGAGCTCTTTTTAGATTTTGTTTTTGAACATTATTTGTTTAAAGTGTATAGACCACTCTTGTTTCAGTCATTCGTTCTCCATCAATTATCAATTGTCAATATTATCAATTATCAATTATCAATTATCTCCATCAACTAACTCTCTACCATTTGGTAGAGAGTTAGTGGGGAGGATATTTTTAATATTCTTTCCGAAGAATGGACATTGATATGTCCAAAGCTCCGCCAATTTATGTAGATGCATAACAATATAATTATCTATAGTTATTATATTACAAATTACTTTTTCATATCATATAGAGTTCAATAATTATTTTCTTAGTCTATATTATGTAAATTCATCTATAATTTTTCTGTATTGTAAGCTATTGTATATAAGTGTATAAGCCAGTATATATTGTAATCTACATAAATAAAGTACTCAATCAATCAATCAATCAATCAACAACTGAATGATTGGATCAATGTAAATGATAGTGGAAAACGTTAGTGGAATTGATAGGACTACAATGTTGCCGATTCTCTGTTACCACCGTCTTCTATAGCACATAGCTGTGATTCAGGTCTCCCTGGTATATCTGATTTAATATTAATATCGGGGACCAAGCTTCGCTCTGGAGTACAAAAGGATAAACAATTTATTACGAAAGAAGAAATTATAATAACATTCATACTTCATACAGATATGTTCTATCTAATCACAGTAAATTGAGATTAATTCCCAGAGAAATGCAAAAATTTCCCTCACAAAGGCCCAGTTGCACAAAAGCCGGTTAAATTTCAATCCTGATTAACTTCACGTGAACCAAGTCAGAGAAGACCATTTCAAAAAGATGGATTTACTGGAATTAATCAGGATTGAAAATAACCCGGCTTTTTTGCAACCGGCACTAAGTACCTGATTGAATGATTACAAAAGTTCAACAACTGAGTCATAATTTTGACACAATCCCACACACATGAACTCGCTCACTCACTTCCATCACCAACAGGCGACGAAATAATCATTATCAGCTGTTTCTCCAAAGATGAATAATAATTATCCTTTTAATGTCATTCAGCGAGTTTTCCCAGGGATGAGACCTAGTGTAATCGAATCTTTATATTATGAACCTACTATGTTCTGAATTTCGTGAGAATCGTTAGAGCCGTTTTCGAGATCCAGTGAAATACAAACATCTAAACATCTAAACATCCAAACATATAACCATATAAACAGAAGTTGCTCGTTTAATAGTAAAGGATTTAATTCCTGCTGATAATGATCATTAAAAAATTCATTTTCTTTACAAATAAAATATTATTTATTATTCGAAACAAGAACGAACAGTTAATATTACATCAGTTATATTCTATAGAAGGCAACGCGATTCTCCTATCTTTCTCTACTGCCATTACAACGTGGACCTCTCTATATTCTGTAGTAGTTTTAGTTTGAAGAATTGAGGATAAAATCATGTTAACTGTCGACATCTCATGTTTATTGATACTGATATATTATGCGATTTTTAAGGCCTGCTTGGTATGGTAATGTTAACTTGTGTTTACCCGTGAAATGCTTCAGAGGTGTATGAACGATGTTCCATATCGTTTACATGTTTATTTATATCCATTCATTGGATAAGTCGTCACGATTCATATTGATTCATACAATAAGTACATCAAAATGATAGGGAGAGAAAAAATAAGGTACCCTTGTGCTATTCCTCTCCCAAATTTAGATAAGGTTACACATAGAACGAAATAGGTTGAGTCTTGTAGTTGTTCACATCCCAAAACTTTCAGTCCTCAATTATATCATAGAGAAACTATAGAGTAAGTAGATATCCCATGGTATAGGGAATTTATGTCGCAACTTTTACTGTTATCTCAAGCCGATTACTGTCCATTATTGTCAATTTTTACTGTTTTGTTGGGGTGATAGTGTATGAACGGCACAATTTGAGAGACTATCAGCGTCACACAGCTGCATAGGAAAGAACTATCGGCTACGTGAACTATCGGCTTGGGATAACAGTAAAAGTTGCGACATAAACGCCCTATACCATGGGATATCTACTTATGCTATCGTTTCTCTATGATTATATTCACTAAGTAGATTTTGAAATTTAGATGCTTCAAAAATAAACATAAAATAAATATTTCACATTATTATCACTATATTATAAGATTTTCACAAATTAAAGAAGTAATTTTGAAGGACAAAAAAAACTATCCCATCCTATCATACAAATTCTCCAATAGATATTTTGCTCTATACTGCTGAAATAATGCCAACTCGAGCATTCCTCGAATCTTTCCACTAGACAATTACAATATCATAAGGAAATTATGCAGCAATTTTCTCACAGCCTTTGAAAATGCATCTTACATCATTGGGCTACATCTCCACTGAATACCAAGTGGCGCGACCACTACAAATAGCGTGAGAAAATCGCGAATGACGTAACACAACCAGAGTTTAGAATTCAGTCATCGCGTGTCTCGGAGTCGCGTTTCAATTAAACCAAG
This sequence comes from Nilaparvata lugens, assembly GCF_014356525.2. NCBI lineage: Eukaryota > Metazoa > Arthropoda > Insecta > Hemiptera > Delphacidae > Nilaparvata > Nilaparvata lugens. The sequence continues at coordinate 1,513,975 of NC_052515.1, forward strand.
TTTTCCGCTAATTAGTTCGTTTAAAGGTGGCTAGTTTGTAGCAAAAATGTCGTTACTGAATCCGGTTTGGATCGATATTTATGAAAGATTTCGGTTTAAACGGGGATAGATCAGCGGTTGATTCAAATCTGGAATGAATCACGTTATTTTTTATGGGACCATGCCTACAAGTTTTTTCTTTCCGACTACTGTATTGTCTACTTCATCCAATAAATAAAAAAATAAATATGAACCTGGTTGATAATTATTATGGTACAAAAGTATTGCAATGATTGTAAATGGTATTGTAAGGCCTCTTTCACACGATAGGAGACGTGCAACTTGAACACTGAACAGTGTTCACGTTTTTTGTCGAAGTACATTGAGTCAAATCGTGTCTTTCACATGGTGACTCCTATCCAGGAACCTCGTTTTGTCACGTCTTTTCCCCTCGAGGCAAGCAGAGGCAAGATCTAACAAATATGCCGACGTTTGCTCAAAGTATATGACTCATCACTTTTTCTCAAAGTCTAACTTCCTTTAAAAATATAGATAGAAGATTTCTGATTTCGGATTTGGATTCAGCGACCCCAAATTCTTTAAAGTGTAAGTCCCGTTTTCGAAAATATCCGAAAACAAGGAAGTTATGGCTGTTTTTAATAAAGCTTTCTATTATCATATAATTATACGGTAAAAACGAACAGTTACTGTACTATACAGTACGTAAGTACTGTAGCTATTAAATACACTTACACTGTATTCGTGTAGGAAATTTGGTAGGTTATTTATCTTGATTTCTGAAAATACCCCAAAATAAGGGAGTAAGATAACTTTGAAAAACCAAAGTTTTCCTGCCGATTGAAGAAACATTAAAAATTAGTCTAAGACATATTATGTCTTGGAATAAAAACGTGTAACAAAATAATATCAGATCACTATTCAAGCTATCAAGCTTTTCATAAATTTATTTGTCTCCTCAGGGTTTGTGCCCAACGTTTTCACTTAAACATTTCTATGATTAAATTGTGATAGAGAACATTATCGTATTGATCTTCTAAATCCAGTTACATGTACATCGATTTTCGTAAAATTGATTTTTTTACCGTTCCTATGAATTCTAAGAATTCTATGAATTGTTAATACAGGTTCATCACAGGCCAGACTGGTCTGAGCTATTCATGACTTTTTTCAGTATGCATTATCAACTCAGCAGTTCTAATACACAGACATCACTACTTGGAATGCCATGAAAATTTTCTATTCTTTCAATTCCTATTATTACCATAGATCGATTCAGATCAGCACAATGTTTATACTGTATGTTCATAATAGATTTTTCTGATTGTAAAAAGAAATAGTCAATAATTGCTGGGAATTTAAAGTGATATTCAACGATTTGAACCTGATAAATTGGATTGTTGAATGGCAATTGAAATTCAGTGAATTTTACTGTACAACATGCCTTTTCCTCCTTTTTTATTGGGTGATGAGTGGAGATGATTTATGATTTCATATTTGGATTCATCTTTTCATAGTTCAAAATTTCTTTGGAAAACTAGAAGTTTTAAAAAATTAAAAATGTTTATGTATAAACTTCTCAGGTGTTCAAAAACTTCTTAAAACCTTTGCCTGTCCCTTTGTGAGGCAGGAGTATTATTATCTTAGTACGTACTATATAATCATATGATAATGGAAAGCCATATTAAAAACAGCTATAACTCCCTTGTTTTCGGGTATTTTTGAAAATGGGACTTACGCTTTTAAGAATTTTGGGGTCGCTGAATCCAAATCCGAAATCAGAAATCTTCTATCTATATTTTTAAGGAAGTTAGACTTTGATAAAAAGTGATGAGTCATATACTTTGAGCAAACGTCGGCGGAGTTGTTAGATATGTCGGCTTATTCGTAAGATCCCCATGTGAAAGTACAGGAGAGCTGCAAAATATGAAATATGATCTTCCGTAATATGATATTCCAGGAGCGAGGTCTCTGCCGTGTGAAACTGGCCTAATGGTAGTATTTTATTGAATGGAACCACGGATTACATTGGTTGATGGGCTGAAACTGATTGATGGTTATTGCAAAATATTTTCAAATTGAGATGGTTAACGAATTTATTGTGACCTTTTGGATTTGATCCTAGTATATCTCTAATTTATAATATAATAAAGGAATGAATTGTCTAATACATAGTACGGGATAGGAAATTCACGAATGACGCATCATCACGTCTCAACTACTCAACTGATTAACTTGAAAATTTGCATATACATTCTTAATTTACCGAGGATGGTTTTGGGTCTATTTTAAACTCTTCAAGATTTTAGTAGGTCAAGTTTTCAGTTTGTCAAGTTGTTAATATTAGACCCTTGCGTAGCGCAGGTTACCTGATAGTCGTTATCTCGGTTTAAACGGAGATAGATCAGCGGTTGATTTAAACCTGGAATAAAACACGTTATTTTAAATGCGACCATGCCTACATGTGAACCTGGATTAGAGCGTGGATTGTGCATATGAATCATGATAGTGTTTCATTGGATAAAACTGTGGCCGGAAAAGATTAGATTCGTTGGGAGGGCCTCAGTCCCTCTCTATCTCAGCTCATCAAGTGCCTATTCCGATCATTTCTTGAGAAAGTGAATATGAGTGATTAGTTAAATCAACTAATCAGCTACTAGTTTCGTTTGTTACACCGTTACTAAACTCTAGCATAGAGAAACAATAGCATAAGTAGATACCCCATGGTATAGGGCGTTTATGTCCCAGCTTTTACTGTTATCTCAAGCCGATAGTTCATGTAATTCTCTCCCGTGAAGCTGTGTGACACTGGTAGTCTCATATTGTGCCGTTCATACACTCTCACCCCAACAAAACAGTAAAATTCGACAATAATCAACAGTAATCGGCTTGAGATAACAGTAAAAGTTGCGACATAAACGCCCTATACCAAGGGATATCTACTTACACTGTTGTTTCTCTATGTCTCTAGTAAACTGGAAGTAGAATTTAGATAAGTACATTGTAAAGGAGAATATAGACTACAGTATAGTGTGAGAGACACCGTATGAATGGGATTTCCTTTGCCCTAGCTATTAATCAGACTCATTCTTGGAATTTGAAATTTATGTGTTTTCCGATCTACATGATGACTTCACTCTTGACTGGAACAGAAAGGAACTAGTTTAGTACTTGAGTTCCAGTGTTGTTCTGGAATCAAGTGATCCATTGTAAATTCCAAAGTGCAGAGCTCGAGAAATATCAAGTTGAAGTGGTATCAAATAACTCCTTTCTAGTTCTACAGAGCGCTAGATCTCATTACAACAACTAGAAAGTAGGTGAGGGTGAAGAGAGAGTGAGAGAGCAATACGGAGAGATAGAGTGAGTGAGTGAGGAATACGAAGAGATAGAGAGAGTGTGAGAGGTAGAGAGATAAAGAATGAAAGTGAAAGAGTGAGTTCAAAATATATGAGGAAGATAAGGGTGTAGATGAAGAAGTAGTAGGTTAAGTATGGAACAAGAAAGATGGAGAATATGATGGTGAAAAGAGACGAGAAGTTAGTGGAGTGAAAGAGAGACAGCGTGAGAAAGTGAGAGGGAAAGATCGGTTGTGTGAGCACGAGTGAAATGTGAAAGATAAGGGTGTAGATGGAAAAGTAGTAGGTTAAGTATGAAACGAGAAAAGAGAACATGATAGTGAAGAAAGACAAGAAGAAGAAGAAGAAGAAGAAGAAGAAGAAGAAGAAGAAGAAGAAGAAGAAGAAGAAGAAGAAGAAGAAGAAGAAGAAGAAGAAGAAGAAGAGAAGAAGAAGAAGAAGAAGAAGAAGAAGAAGAAGAAGAAGAAGAAGAATAAGACTAAGAAGTAGAAGGAGAGAAAAGAGAAGACTAAGGAAGGGCGGATAGCCCTATGAAAAGAACTCATAATGTTTGAATTTCAGATTGCTAAAGAGATACAGACAGTATGAAAGCAGATAATTGAATGAAAAGAGAGAATGGACGCCAGGAAAGGGAGCAAGAAGCGAGTAATCATGAAAGAGAAGTAAGAGAAATATGAAAAATTGAATGTCAAGGAGTAAAGTTGATCAAGAAAATGTCTGAAACAATCATGATATAACAGCAGATGAATGAAAGAAAGAAGAGAAGTCAATAAGAGAAAGAATTGAGGCTGGAAAGAAAGAGAAAATTTAGTAAAAACGAATCAAAACAAAGCTAAATATGAGAAAATTGAATGCAAAAGAGGAAAGAACCAGTATTTGAAAGTAGATGAGTGAGAATATTGTACATTAAAAAAAAGAAACTTACGCAATCAGTTGAGAAGCTGTGAGCCTTCAACTTTACATTCCACCACCCACAAGCCAATTCTCTCTCACTCTCTCTCTCTTCTTCATCCTCCATTCTCCATACTTTCGTCACTCTCTCTTTCTCTCTTCCTCCTGCTCCATTCTCCATGCTTTCGTCTCTCTCGTGTAATGAAGGAATTTGAAGCCGCTCCTCTAAGGTACAACTAGCACTACGTTCCTTGGATATATGTATATCTTGGATACAAATATTATAATGAATACAAGGAGGCTCTTTGGATGTATATACATAACTAAAGAAGAGATGTATATTCTATAAAGAATATAGAATTATGTAGAGATGTTTATATTCTATAAATATGTATATTGGGTACAAGGAGGTTCTTTGGATATAGATATATTTTGGTTATATATATTGGATACAAAGAGGTTGAATAATTTATCAGTTGCGTTCCTATTAGATATTTCGCGCCTTCTATTTCTTCGATATTCACTTTAAACTGACGGCGCTCCTTGAGAGCAAATAGCGTCATAGCTTCCCATTTGAACAATGCAGATTTTCCTTTCTCTTCAGTGCAGCCTTGGAGAGAAATTCGCTTCATCTCCTCTAATATTGTACCTACTCCTTCAGTCTTTATTCATTTATACAAAAAGTACATTATAGAAATGATAGGGAGAGGAAAAATAAGGTAACCTTGTGCTATTCCTCTCCCAAATTTGGATAGCATATAATCCGAAATAGGTTAAGTCTTGTAGTTCTTCAATTCACAAAACTTCTGAACAACATATAAATTACATGTAGTAATTTATAAATAAGCACAAAGCAATGTTATTATAAGAGCACTTTATTTTATATGTTGTCAAGTCATTACAGATCACACACACGCACAACACCAGTGCCATCATCATCTGACAGTGTCTTCAAGATTCAAGATTTCTTTATTGCAGAAAACATTTATACAAATGCATAGCATCGTCATAGATTAAACATGGTAAATAAAAGTATTCACATTCAAAGAAATAATAATAATACAAACACAAGCATACAAACATCAAACAAAATACCCTCAAATTAGAAACTCCTCTTTTCTATATGGACATATTTCTATTACATCTTTTTTATGGCTCTTTTAAATTACCAACTTCTAGCTCTTTTAAATGTGCAGGAAGCTTATTATAAGCTCTTATACCGAACTCTTAATACAACACAATACAACATCAATATACTAGAAATCTCTAGGAAATGTATATTATATTTTTCTACTATTGTAATATTTTGTGGATAAATTGAATATTCTCGAATCCATCCATTATACTATAATAAAGGAAAGAACTGGTTTATAAACGTACGGGATAGGAATGCTATGTTTGACGCATCATCACGTCTGAACTACTGGACTGATTATCTTGAAATTTTGCATATAGATTCTTAATTAATCGAAGGATTGTATTAGGCCTAGTTTCAATTCTTCAAGATCTTATTACGTCAAGATTTCAGTTATTCAAGTTTTGAAATTGACCCTTGCGGGGCACGGGTTATCCACTAGTTTTTAATAAGTGATGGAGAGCGTTTTGGGCGAGTTGCTGTTGGTTCATTTCGAATTTTGTTTTCCGTGTTTCGGATGGACACGTTAAGCCGTCGGTCCCGGCTGCCTAAAAAAGTAGTCGTTAGGTCATGTCAGAGGCCCTGAAATTGATCAGTTGCGACCTGAAAACTCTGACACCAGACCTGAGCCAGCCAGGTCACTCGATATTATATTATTATATTTCGAATTTTGTAATAAATTATTGTGATCTCATAATTATTGACAATAAATAAATTTTGAGTATACTATTATATTACTATGTGGTCACAGTTTCAATTAATCATATTCTTCCAATTAAAAGTACATTTTTATTTTATATTTTATATAATTTTTTGTTTATTTTGCAGACGGATTTGGCTTGGAGCTAGCCTCGGACAAGGAGAAGCTCTGCTTCTACAACAGCAAAACAGCCGGTTAGTTTTTTCAATTTTTTTCAAATATTTTTCTACAACATTTTCAAATATTAATCTTATTTCGATATGGATTCCATTTATACAGATCTAATAATTTTTACTGTAGCTATTTTCGTCCTTAATCTAGCATAGTAGTTCTTCAGTAATAGGCTACATGCTTAAAACCTAGGAAACAAATAGAAACCAGAAATTCAATGACTAAATTCATATCTTGAAATGGCTGCTTCTATCTCAAAATGGCGAACAATGTTTGGAGGAAGAGCTGCTATTGGCTGTTCTCTAAGACACGCCCATTTTTGACAAGACAGGGAGAAAACAACCAAAAGAATTCAAAAGAGGAAAGAACCAGTATTTGAAAGTAGATGAGTGAGAATATTGTACATTAAAAAAAAGAAACTTACGCAATCAGTTGAGAAGCTGTGAGCCTTCAACTTTACATTCCACCACCCACAAGCCAATTCTCTCTCACTCTCTCTCTCTTCTTCATCCTCCATTCTCCATACTTTCGTCACTCTCTCTTTCTCTCTTCCTCCTGCTCCATTCTCCATGCTTTCGTCTCTCTCGTGTAATGAAGGAATTTGAAGCCGCTCCTCTAAGGTACAACTAGCACTACGTTCCTTGGATATATGTATATCTTGGATACAAATATTATAATGAATACAAGGAGGCTCTTTGGATGTATATACATAACTAAAGAAGAGATGTATATTCTATAAAGAATATAGAATTATGTAGAGATGTTTATATTCTATAAATATGTATATTGGGTACAAGGAGGTTCTTTGGATATAGATATATTTTGGTTATATATATTGGATACAAAGAGGTTGAATAATTTATCAGTTGCGTTCCTATTAGATATTTCGCGCCTTCTATTTCTTCGATATTCACTTTAAACTGACGGCGCTCCTTGAGAGCAAATAGCGTCATAGCTTCCCATTTGAACAATGCAGATTTTCCTTTCTCTTCAGTGCAGCCTTGGAGAGAAATTCGCTTCATCTCCTCTAATATTGTACCTACTCCTTCAGTCTTTATTCATTTATACAAAAAGTACATTATAGAAATGATAGGGAGAGGAAAAATAAGGTAACCTTGTGCTATTCCTCTCCCAAATTTGGATAGCATATAATCCGAAATAGGTTCAAGTCTTGAAGTTCTTCAATTCACAAAACTTCTGAACAACATATACATTACATGTAGTAATTTATAAATAAGCACAAAGCAATGTTATTATAAGAGCACTTTGTTTTATATGTTGTCAAGTCATTACAGATCACACACACGCACAACACCAGTGCCATCATCATCTGACAGTGTCTTCAAGATTCAAGATTTCTTTATTGCAGAAAACATTTATACAAATGCATAGCATCGTCATAGATTAAACATGGTAAATAAAAGTATTCACATTCAAAGAAATAATAATAATACAAACACAAGCATACAAACATCAAACAAAATACCCTCAAATTAGAAACTCCTCTTTTCTATATGGACATATTTCTATTAACATCTTTTTTATGGCTCTTTTAAAATTACCAACTTCTAGCTCTTTTAAATGTGCAGGAAGCTTATTATAAGCTCTTATACCGAACTCTTAATACAACACAATACAACATCAATATACTAGAAATCTCTAGGAAATGTATATTATATTTTTCTACTATTGTAATATTTTGTGGATAAATTGAATATTCTCAATTCCATCCATTATACTATAATAAAGGAAAGAACTGGTTTATAAACGTACGGGATAGGAAAGCTATGTTTGAGAGCATCATCACGTCATCACGAACTACTGGACTGATTATCTTGAAATTTTGCATATATATAGATTCTTAATTAATCGAGGATTGTATTAGGCCTAGTTTCAATTCTTCAAGATCTTATTACGTCAAGATTTCAGTTATTCAAGTTTTGAAATTGACCCTTGCGGGGCACGGGTTATCCACTAGTTTTTAATAAGTGATGGAGAGCGTTTTGGGCGAGTTGCTGTTGGTTCATTTCGAATTTTGTTTTCCGTGTTTCGGATGGACACGTTAAGCCGTCGGTCCCGGCTGCCTAAAAAGTAGTCGTTAGGTCATGTCAGAGGCCCTGAAATTGATCAGTTGCGACCTGAAAACTCTGACACCAGACCTGAGCCAGCCAGGTCACTCGATATTATTATTATTATTATTTCGAATTTTGTAATAAATTATTGTGATCTCATAATTATTGACAATAAATAAATTTTGAGTATACTATTATATTACTATGTGGTCACAGTTTCAATTAATCATATTCTTCCAATTAAAAGTACATTTTTTATATAATTTTTTGTTTATTTTGCAGACGGATTTGGCTTGGAGCTAGCCTCGGACAAGGAGAAGCTCTGCTTCTACAACAGCAAAACAGCCGGTTAGTTTTTTCAATTTTTTTCAAATATTTTTCTACAACATTTTCAAATATTAATCTTATTTCGATATGGATTCCATTTATACAGATCTAATAATTTTTACTGTAGCTATTTTCGTCCTTAATCTAGCATAGTAGTTCTTCAGTAATAGGCTACATGCTTAAAACCTAGGAAACAAATAGAAACCAGAAATTCAATGACTAAATTCATATCTTGAAATGGCTGCTTCTATCTCAAAATGGCGAACAATGTTTGGAGGAAGAGCTGCTATTGGCTGTTCTCTAAGACACGCCCATTTTTGACAAGACAGGGAGAAACAACCAAAAGAATTCAAACATCAGTTTTAGAACAAGCAATTTTATCATCAATGACCATTGGATTTGTACAAAATTGCAATGAATTGAAATTGTCCAAGCCACTGAGAAAGGAACTAGAAGAAAGTTTTAAGCTGTATTCGACTCTTCAGTGATAGTGGAAATAGGCCTATAATCCCCACGAGTTCTAATTGAACTATTTACACTCAGCCCGGCCGAGTGAGTATGAATAGACTTATTAGAACGTATGGGAATTATATTTTCACTGTTCACTGTTGTGTACGAATTCAGCTTCATTCTTTGGCTCTCTATATTCAACCATAGATGAAAGATAGCATAGGAAGATATCCCATGGTTTAGGTCGTTTATATTCATAATTTAAAGCCGTCTACTGTATATTATTACTGTTTTGTAATAATACAAAACATAATACATAATACTCTGCTGGGTGAGAGTGTAATAATCGCCCGTGGATTGGCAACTACAAGATTTGCTGCCTCCTGAGTTCTCCGAAAATTAGTTTCTTATAATTTCCACCAATTTATTCAGTTTCTTCATAGACAAAAGATAGCATAAGAAGATATCCCATGGTTTTTAAAATTCATTCAAAGTTTGGTAGTTTTGTATCAAATTTTGGTGTTGTGTATCATTTATGGTGATACTGTATCAGTTTGCAATATTATTGTATGATTTATGGTGATACCATATAGAAGAGATAGCATAAGAAGATATCCCATGGTATAGGGCGTTCCAAATTTCAATGTTAACTCAAGACGATAGACCTAGTAGTTCTTTCTCATGAAGCTCTGTGAAGCTGGTAGCCAAGTCTTTCATACTGTGCCGTTCTAAAGCTGCGATTACACCAAAATTATTAACAAAATGTTGATTGCTTAATCCTTATAGATTCAATTAGATTGAACATAACTTATCATACACATGATGAACATATGTTTTTGTCAAGCTCCGTTCAATCTAATAGAATCTATAAGGATTAAGTTATCAACATTTTTTAATAACTTTGGTGTAAATACAGCTCTACTCTCTCACCCCAACAAAACTGTAATAACAGACAATAGTCGACAGTAATCGGCTTGACATATAAACGACCTGTGCCATGGGATATCTTCTTATGCTATCTCTTCTATATGGTATCACCATAAATCATACAGTAATATTGCAAACTGATACAGTATCACCATAAATGATACACAACACCAAAATTTGATACAAAACTACCAAACTTTGAATGAATTTTAAAAACCATGGGATATCTTATTATGCTATCTTTTGTCTATGGAGAAACTGAATAAATTGGTGGAAATTATAAGAAACTAATTTTCGGAGATTTCTTCCCTATTATATCCTATTATATTAAGCGAGCAATTTCTGTATATCTGTAAACATTTGTTTTATGTCCAACGGATCTCGAAAACGGCTCTAACGATTTTCACGAAATTTGATACAGTAGGTTTATAATATAAAAAATCGATTGCACTGGGTCTCATCATTGGGAAAACTCGCTAAAGGACATGAAAAGGATAATAATTATTCATCCATGGAAAAACAGATGATAATTTCGTCGTCTGTCGATAACAGAAGATGCGTGTGCCTGTGTGGGAGATCAGCTGTGCAATCAATAAACTTTCCGGTATATCATACCGAAAGTTAATTATTATTTTACAGTTTTAAGTGATTAGTGAGTGTTATTTTGTTATTCAATTTGGTTTATAAACAATCTAAATTAGAACTTTTCTGTTTTTAAATATTTGGACTGAAAATTGGACCTGAACTCAAGTGTATGGAACATAACCTACTTTCTGGACTATAGTGTATAAATCAAAATTCGGGGAAGAAACAGTTTTGGGCTGTGCCTGTTAGTCCTTCCCCAATACTTTTGAAGAATTGTGTTCTGTTTATTAATAAATAAATAACTAGCGAAGCTCGGTGCGCCGATATTCACCATAAATCACACAGTAATATTGCTAAATGATACAGTATCACCATAAATGATACACAACACCAAAATTTGATACAAAACTACCAAATTTTGAATGAATTTTACAAACCTTCCTATGCTATTTTTTCTGCATTGTTCCATCAATAAACGAACTACAAACAAGCTCGTAATTATAAACAACTTTTGTTCAAGCTTACTTTCAAGAAACAAATAAACAAACATTCCACTATTCATTACTCATTTACTTTGGAAAGAACGAAGACATGAAGAAAGCACAACTCAAACTTAAACACAAAACTTGTCTCAGACGATTTTCGGATTCCTTTTAATCTTTCTAGGTCAACAGAAGGATGAATTATATAGTAAGATTCACTCTCAACTGGCAGTACTCCTTATGAATGAGATGAACACTTTCCATTCAACCGAATTCTGACTGTTTAAGGTGCATCGAATTATAGTGAGATTCACGTTCAACTGTCACTATTTCTTATGAATGAGATCAGTACTTAACATGCAGCCAAATGCTGACTGTTGAACGAGAATGTGACTAGAGGAAGTGGCCCTAATTACTAAAACCACCCTCAAGCTGAGAGAGAGTGATATATATATATATATATATATATATATATATATAGGAGTGAGAGAGAGTGATATATATATATATATATAATATATATATATATATATATATATATAGGGATTGAGAGAGAGAGAGTGAGTGAATGAGGAGGTGTAGGAGAAGAAGAAGAAGAAGAAAAAGAAGAAGAAGAAGAAGAAGACAGGAGGATTGATTGATTGATTGAGTACTTTATTTATGTAGATTACAATATATACTGGCTTATACACTTATATACAATAGCTTACAATACAGCAAAATTATAGATGAATTTACATAATATAGACTAGGAAAATAACTATAGAACTGTATATGATATGAAAAAGCAATTTGTAATATAATAACTATAGATAATAATCATATTGTTATGCATCTACATAAATTGGCGGAGCTTTGGACATATCAATGTCCATTCTTCGGAAAGAATATTAAAAATATCCTCCCCACTAACTCTCTACCAAAAGAGAGAGAGAGAGAGAGAGGGAGGGAGAGAGAGAGAGAGAGAGAGAGAGAGAGAGAGAGAGAGAGAGGGAGGGAGAGAGAGAGAGAGAGAGTGAGAGTGAGAGTGAGAGTGAGAGAGAGAGTGAATGAGAAGAAGAAGAAGAAGAAGAAGAAGAAGAAGAAGAAGAAGAAGAAAGAAGAAGAAGAAGAAGAAGAAGAAGACGAAGAAGAAGAAGAAGAAGAAGAAGAAGAAGAAGAGAAGAAGAAGAAGAAGAAGAAGTGTGTGGGAGATCAGCTGTGCAATCAATAACTTTCCGGTATATCATACCGAAAGTTAATTATTATTTTACAGTTTTAAGTGATTAGTGAGTGTTATTTTGTTATTCAATTTGGTTTGTAAACAATCTAAATTAGAACTTTTCTGTTTTTAAATATTTGGACTGAAAATTGGACCTGAACTCAAGTGTATGGAACATAACCTACTTTTTGGACTATAGTGTATAAATCAAAATTCGGGGAAGAAACAGTTTTGGGCTGTGCCTGTTAGTCCTTCCCCAATACTTTTGAAGAATTGTGTTCTGTTTATTAATAAATAAATAACTAGCGAAGCTCGGTGCCCCGATATTCACCATAAATCATACAGTAATATTGCTAAATGATACAGTATCACCATAAATGATACACAACACCAAAATTTGATACAAAACTACCAAATTTTGAATGAATTTTACAAACCTTCCTATGCTATTTTTTCTCCATTGTTCCATCAATAAACGAACTACAAACAAGCTCGTAATTATAAACAACTTTTGTTCAAGCTTACTTTCAAGAAACAAACAAACAAACATTCCACTATTCATTACTCATTTACTTTGGGGAGAACGAAGACATGAAGAAAGCACAACTCAAACTTAAACTCAAAACTTGTCTCAGACGATTTTCGGATTCCTTTTAATCTTTCTAGGTCAACAGAAGGATGAATTATATAGTGAGATTCACTCTCAACTGGCAGTATTCCTTATGAATATGATCAACACTTTCCATTCAACCGAATTCTGACACTTTGAGGTGCATCGAATTATAGTGAGATTCACGTATAACTGTCACTATTTCTTATGAATGAGATCAGTACTTAACATGCAGCCAAATGCTGACTGTTAAACAAGAATCTGACTAGAGGAAGTGGCCCTAATTACTAAAACCACCCTCAAGTTGAGAGAGAGTGATATATATATATATATATATATAGGGAGTGAGAGAGAGTGAGAGAATAAGAGGGAATGAGAGTGAGAGACAGAGAGAGAGTGAGTGAATGAGGAGGTGTAGGAGAAGAAGAAGTAATGAAGAGACGAATTGTTAGTTCGTTTGCCAGGAAACTAGAACCGGGTGGTAGGAGGTAAGATCTGAAGGGTGGAGGGTGCAAAGGATTACTGAATATAAGGGTGCGAAGTTCTGAAATCTGAGATTTTAACCTGACAATAGCATAGGGGCTCAGGCAACAGGAAATTATCTGCAGGGAAAGAAATTCGAGTAAGGAGTAGAACACACGTGTTCATAGAATGCTAGAGATGTATCAGTATACAGACAAGGAGATTTATGAAATACATTTCATGTATCATTTTTACTTTCCTTGCCCTATTACCATAGGTAAGGAAAGTATTGCTTTCCGAAAAAAATTAAGGTACCCCAATTTCTAAATTTCTATACCTATCAAGGTCCCCTGAGTCCAAAAATTGGTTTTTGGGTATTGGTCTGTATGTGTGTGTGTGTGTGTGTGTGTGTGTGGTGTGTGTGTGTGTGTGTGTGTGTGTGTGTGTGTGTGTGTGTGTGTGTGTGTATGAGTGTATGTGCGTCTGTGTACACGATATTTCATCTCCCAATTAACGGAATGACTTGAAATTTGGAACTTAAGGTCCTTACACTATAAGGATCCGACACGAACAATTTCGATCAAATGCGATTAAAGATGGCGGCTAAAATAGCGAAAATGTTGTCAAAACAGGGGTTTTCGCGATTTTCTCAAAAACGGCTCCAATGATTTTGATTAAAGTTATAACTGAATTAGTCATCGATAAGCTCTATCAACTGCCACATGCCCCATATCTGTAAAAATTTCAGGAGCTTCGCCCCATCTATGCAAAGTTTGATTTTAGATTCTCAATTATCAGGCTTCAGATACAATTTAAACAAAAAATTTCGAGTGGAAAAGATTGAGCATGAGAATCTCTACAATTAATGTTCAGTAACATTTTCACCTAAAATTAAAAATAAGCTCGAAATTCGAGAAAATGTGATTATCCAATTATTGCAAACTGTTGGCAACTGTTGATTCTATTAAATGATTCATTATGAAGAGATAGCAGACCTCGTGTGTCTCCAGTGTTATTGCCCTGTCACCAGCTGGCTCAAATCTTTGAATAGTAGACTTGAGATGCGCGGGTACACTAGCGTCAGTTGATCAATTTTCATAACGGCAAGGAAAGTTGTTTGAGTGCGCCACACCAGATTTTTGTAAAAATAATTATAATTTTGTTGTTTAGCGGAAATAGTATCTTATTTGTTTTGCGGGTTTTGCATACTGTTATTCTTCAATTCACGGTACACTTCTAATCATTGTAATCACTTGTAACCAGTTGCAATTATCTTGAAACACAATTACATTGAATATTAAATACACTATTGTTTTGCAATAGCAAAAAGGTATTGGAAAATTGCCATTTTTATTCTGTTTTAATAACCAGTAGCCTCAAAAATAAGATTTAATACAATTATTATCTTGTACAAATCCATAGAAAGTATACTATTGTTAAACCACAATTAATAATATTGTCGATTATCTTACCACCAGAGTATAGAATTCTCTTGTATAAGTTCAAAAAAAAAAAAAATTGTTTTTAACCATAATTATCTTACCACCATATGAAATTCCATCAATCCCTCGATATCACAATTGAAATTCTTGAAATCAAACTTCGGTTTTATGAATTTGCTTTCTCAGTGTCAACATATAAAGGGTAGAAAAGGTTCAACCATTTGTAACCAGGGCTGAATTTATATGAACAGAAATGAAATGGATCAGAAGAAACGACCCAAGATGGGTATTTCTTGAGATGACTTCCTATCACCCTCTCCCACTCACTCTATCACTACTCTCTCTCACTCGCTCTGTCTCTCTGTCTATCACTCTGTCTTATTCTTGCTCACTCTCTCCTACTAAATCAAACTCACTCTCTCTCTGTACCTATCCCTATCTATCTATCTCCCTCTCTATTTCTCTCTTCTCACTCACTCACTCTTCCTCTATTCAGTACCTCTCTCACTCTCATCTCTCTCTCACTCACTCACTCACTCACTCACTGTACCTCTACTCAGTCCCTCGCTCTTTCTCTCTCCCGCTCAATCTATCTAACTCCCACTGTGTATCTATCCCTGTCTATCTTTCTTCCAATCTTCAATCAGTCCCTCTCTCTTCTCTCTCCCACTCAATCTATCTAACTTCCTCTCTATATCTATCCCTGTCTATCTATCTTCCTCTATCTCTATCTATCAGTCACTCTATCTCTCTCATTTCAAGTGATATTACGCTCCATCTTAGACGGAATGTTGAGATCTATGAGCCCTGCGTTAGCATGAATTATTTATAAGGTTTTTCGCTTAGCATACATAGCCAGCCGCTCTCTACAAAAAGTGATATTCTTTGTCATTTCAACTGAATTGGCTATTGATGGGGAAGCATTAGCATACTGCTGTCTCGAAGTACTCTACTTTGGAAACGGGATCGTTATTGGAGAAGGAACTTGTCATTCTAGCAAGATAAAAATACAAGGTATAGTATAGGACTATAGGTCCATGTTATAATGAGAGTATAGAAATATTGGAGGACAGCGTTGCCGATTCTCTGCCTTGCCACTGCCAGTAAGTCCAAGATATTGAATAAAGTTGATCATTTGCTTATACTTCTAAAATATGGAGCATTTACTTCATTTTCTATGAATAAACGTGAGCAAAACCTTTTGCTCATGCTCATCAAAAAAAATAGTTTGAGTATTTGCTAAAAAGTAGAAGCTTTTGCTCAAAATTGTATGAATAAACTAGAGCATTTGCTCAACTTTTGAAGCAAATGCTTCAAAAAAGGTGAGTCTAGTCTAGAGCAGCTTATCACCTTTTGCTCATAGTAAAATGGCTCAACTAATTTGTATGTAAAAGTAAAAGCTTTTGCTCAAAATTGCATGAATAAACTAGAGCATTTGCTCAACTTTTGAAGCGAATGCTTCAGAAAAGGTGAGTCTAGTCTAGAGCAGCTTATCACCTTTTGCTCATAGTAAAATGGCTCAACTAATTCGTATGAGGAAGAGGAAACTATACCAGATACGATCACAACCAATAGTTGAGAACTATAAAACTCTTTTTAGATTCAACCATGATACATATCACCATTATCCCTGATATAAAGATAGCCATCACAAAATAGAAATACGCATTCAAGAAGATGAGAGTGTAGACAATTATAAGAAGGCTATTAATATTATAAGAATATGCTGAAGATTATTATAGAGATGACATTTTTTCAAGCTATTATTTCAAAATTCTAAACTTAACTAACCTAAAACTCTATTCATAAATAGAAAACAGAGCAGACGACGCAAACACAAGCGGTGCCTCCTACTTGCATATTTAGCGCTTCCGTGAGCTATAAAAACAAAGAAGGCTACAAAAGCGAATCAGCTGATGAAAAATCTTTTAAATACGTGAGCATTTGCTCCAGAGTTCAGGAGCATAAGGTAAGAGTATAAGGTAAAGCTTATTTATATAAAAATGAGCAAATGCTTCTACCTTTTGCTTCTTTCTACCTTTGCTTCTATCTTTTGCTTCTACCTTCTCCTCATCAGCAAAACCTTATGCTCCATGCTCTTGCTCATGAGCATTTGCTCTGGTTTTATTCATTTGGGCCAATGTCTCGTGTACTTCGGAAAGGTGATCGTTATTGAAAAAGGAACTTGTCATTGTAGCATCATGAAACAGATACATAGTACTCTCACAATAGAAAGGTCCACGTTATAATGGCAGTGTTTGATTAGCAATGGTATTGCTATCCTTGTCTATCATTCAAGAAAGCGGATAGCGTTATCTATTTCTCGCTCTGCTCTGTTGCCAGATCGTCTTTTAACAATGTCGAATTAATAATTATTAACAAAACATTTCATCTTAGTTATGAAAATTAATTATGAAATTATTGGAAAATGTTATTTCTTGCTTATAATAAAATATAATTAATCATTTTAAACGAGAATGAACAGTTAATATTACAACAATAAACCTGTATCAGCTACCGTCTATAGGAGGCAAGACAAAGACAGAGGATCGGCAACGTTGATCTCCTATCTTTCTCCACTGCCAATCTAACTTGGTCCTCATTATAACATCATGGTAGAGATTAGAGTACTGTTTAGAGTGACGTTATAATGGCAGTGTTTGATCGACATTGGTGTTGCTATCCTTATCTATCATTCGACAAAGCCGATAGTACTATCCTTCTCTAGCTATGCAAAGGTTGCCAGATCGTTTTAAACAACCTCTCAATCATGGAAGCTTATTATTCAATCATTGATGATATATTTATTTCACAAATAATATATAATTGATGATTATCATCAAACAAAAATCCAAATTAAATGCTGTAAATCTACCCGAAAACTTCTGCTACTGCAAATATTGACAACAGAGTAAACAGCTAGATGGAAATTCGATGAGTGCTACTATCCAAAAATCATTTGTCAACCCGTGAATCGAGCCCACTACCTCCTAATTTCCGGTCAGGAATGCTTACCCTTACACCAAACTGACGATCTCTGTATTGCAGCGCTCATTTTATACAAAGCCATAGCGGCCAGCTAGTCTACAGATGGAAATTAATGAGATATTGAAATAATTATACTTCTAAACGAGAATGAACAGTTAATATCACGTCAGATATATAGCTGTCATCTATAGAAGGCAGTAGCAAGGCAAAGATTCGGCACCGCTGTTCTCCTATCTTCCTCCACTGCCATTATAATGTGGACCTCACAGTTGTTGATTTTTTTTCTTGGAATATATTATCAGTTACGCAGAAACCAATTGATATTTCCAAGAAATCTGCTCGTATTTTTTTACCTTCCTCTGCCACAGAGTACCTCTGATAAGAGCTTGTGTTATCAGTGGGTGACCGAGGGAAATTTTGCAATGTTATCACCGAGTGTTCGAGGGAAATTTTACAGCGTTATCAGTAAGTGGCCGAGGGAAATTTCACAACGTTATCATCGAGTGACCAAGGTAAATTTTGCAGCGTTATCAGAGAGTGTCCGAGGGAAATTTTACAACGTTATCAATGAGTCCAGAGGGAAATTTTTGAGCCGGCGATAGTCGGTTGGCAATACTGTCACTGTTCGATCCAGCAGTGTGGGTTAGTGAGTTCTGAGTTCTCGAGTTCACTTCAGTCAGTGTTGGAGGGTGTTCAGGCTCGCTTCGCGCGTTCTGTTCACATGTCGGTGCGTGTGGTGTGTCGTTTTTCCAAAACATGAAAATTTTCCTGTGAAATGTGAGGGGTGTGGATTAGATTGGGTACGGCTTGTTGGAAAATCGCATTTTCCTCCCCGGTTTAAAAGGGATTTTCCAATGTAAACAAGTGATGAAAGGGTGAAAGTATGATGCTAGTTGATCTATAATTCTATAATTTATCAGGATTCCTCCACTTCTCAGGGATTTTCTATGAATGTCTTTTGAAATATGTAGAATTTTTCAATATAGATTAAGTTAATTGAGATACCTTAGATTGAGTTACCAATATTAATGAAGGGATACGAAAATGATAATCATGATAATGTTATGACTCTTGAAACTCGATAGAATAATATATCAAGTGCCCTTTCATTCTATTTACACTCGAAAATGGCTCTTAAAGAGTTGAAACTAGTCGTATTGTGATAAAATGAAAGATACTTCATATTTTATCCTATTGTGTTGCGATAGCCTAAAGAATAAGAGTGAGTGTATAATTCTCTATTAATTTATGAGGCTCATTCCATTACACAGAGAGTGATAGGATATAAATAATGTATAATGAATATAGAGTGATAGAATGATTAGATTGTAGAATATGTGGGATTCTTCAAAATAGATTAAGTGAAATGATAGATAATGTTTCAACATTGTTGATGAAGGGTGCATGTTTATGATTCTCTGCTGTAGATTAAATTAATGACCTTTTAATTTTGGTCTAGTAAAGGTATTCTACACTTTCAAGGAATTCTTGAAGCTCTAAATGAAGTTTTTAACCATAAAACTTGAATTGGGGGTTTTAATAATATTTGTACTTTAGTAGATCAAATTATTTATACTTGGGGAAATATATGAAATTTCCCAATGTAGGTAGATCGTCAATTTCCAGTGAAGAATCAAACGTGATACACTGATTCTCTGATAGAATGTCCATCTCTCCAAAATACATATCTAAAGAATTGCATTCTGTCTGCAATAGTGTCCATTACATAGAAGTTTGTATTAAAGTATAATATTACGAAAAACATAGAATCATCTTGGCAGACGGCCTGATGGCCATTGCTGTAGAAAATTTATCAAGTTATCTTTTTTTTTTTATGTGGTTGATGTTAATAAAGATTTTTCGAATTAAAATTGTATTAAAATTACATAGAATCATCAAATATAGACCTACTATCAACTAGCAGGAGTAGAAATTTTTCCCATTGGTTCTTATGATGATACCGTTTTTTTATTGATTAATTTATTAGTTTATATGTTCATATAAATAACTAGTAGGCTCTGGCCTTATCGAGAGGAACATGATTTTGAAACTTGTTTGTGGATTTGAACTGATTGTCTAGGATATAATATTTTTAGTAAATGCATAGTTTTGCTTCATCAAAAATCATTAAATATTAGTGGAAATCTGAACATTTTTTCCTAAAGTGAGGCAATTCTTGAAGCTCTAAATGGGGTTTTTAACCATAAAACTTGAATTTGGGGTTTTCATGAGGAAAATGATAAAAAACAGGAGAGTTAAATGAGAAGATGGTAGGAGAGATTGTAAGTACTTCCTTCTGTTTTAACAATATAATTATTATAAAAAATATATATGTATATGAGCTTGTAAAACTGACGTTCGTAAAACAGTCTACGCTACGTTTCCACAATATGTCAAATTTAAACAAAAATAAACTATATAACTTTTGTACAAGTTTATATAAACCTATACAAAAAGGCCTTAGAATATGAGAAAAAAGAAACAAATTTAGTAATAATGGAAATTAGGAGATTTTCCTCCACTATTGTGTGACCATTTGTTGATTGCTTGTTAACAGATTATAGAATCAATTTCCAGAGTCTCCTATCATTGATAAAAACTAAGAATCTATCAATCAATAGCTCTTTTAACAAATTAATACTGTAAAAGTGAATTCATAGAGTAGGCTACAGTATTTTGACAATCATGGACATTTAAATCAATTTCTAGTAGATTAGCAATGATCCTCCAGATTGATTGATATGATTTATTCATTATTACAATCAAAGTTCACAGATCATATTATATATAGTAATGAACAATTGATAATTACGACTGCATATTGAAGGAATTCGCTTGGAGCTCTTAATTTGTACCCGCATTTAGATATTTGTTATCCCATTGATTATAGAATCCGTTACATTCGGATATAGAAAGTTTCTCTGATGAATTCGCAACCAAATTATTTAACATTGACTGAATGAATAAAGTTGAAGTGGTGAGCTTGTATAGGAAATGAATAAATATGCCAAGAGCAATAATTACAATTATGAAGATATATTACGTTTTATTTGAACTAATTCAGAGGAGAATCTATTTCAGATTGTTGAATCTAGGATAAAATGTTATTGAACATTTGTATTGAACAAATGTTATAAATGAACATTCATTATAATTTTATCATATCTACAGAAGGAAATTACTGAGATATTGTAATTATTCAAATGCTTATGAATTAATTATTATTTTTAAACGAAATCCAAATTAAATGCTGTAATTGACCCCGAAGACTTCTGCTACTGCAAATATTGACAACAGGGTAAACAGCTAGATGGAAATTCGATGAGCGCTACTATACAAAAAATATTTGTCAGCCCGGAAATTATGTCAATATGTGCAGTAGCAGAAGTCTTCAGGGTGAATTACAGCATTTAATTTGGATGTTCGTTGAATAATAATGATAATTAATTCATTAGCATTTGAATAATTGCAAATCTTAGTAATTTCCATCTGTAGATAAGATAAAATTAATGTTCAATAATAATAAAAATAATAATACTGAGGTTGATGCCCACATAAGGTCTTAGGCTTGTGCGTGGGTAATGAGGGAGAGGGATGATGATGAGAGATGACGACTACTTTTTAGGTAGACGGGACCGACGCTTAATGAAAAGAAATGAAAATGAAAAAAAAAATCTTTAGTAGGCGGAGTTAGGATAATCGTATGCTCAGAATGACGAATATCTCATGTGTAGGATATCTCATGTAGTTACATCGATCACTTTCAATTTCAGAGGGAACTTGTAGGGCATCTACTCTGATTAACTTATAGTGGGATTCAAGTTAGCAGAAAGGGACATTTTATTCAACAGACAGTGCTTTAAATAGAAAGTTGAGTTCTGTTTGAACCGCTAATTGGGAGGGGCTTGTCTAGGCCAATCGCGAGCCTTCACCTTGACAGGTCAAGGCTTCTATCAACTAGTAGTTCTGTGAACAGTAGATCTCGCGCTCAGTAAGTTACATTGACCTGTTGTTATGTTTTCTCAAAAATTAATAAATAATTTATCAATTTAAAATGTCTAGAGCAAGTCCTTAATAAATATAGAGCTTTCTGTCCTATCGTACCGTGACGTGTCGTCCCGGAATGTGAGTGTGAGCGCTGTTATCAGGTCTGGCTGCAACTATCTACAACGTTGATGAAAAGATACATTTTCAATATGTTTTTGAACGGGTAGTATTATAGTCCACTATACAGCTGATTTATGATGAATAATTCTATAGTCTGATTTTTACTCTAATATTGGCTGTATCAAGGCTTTAAGGGAGGAGGCTCCTTTTTCCTTTTATATTATCCTTGAAATGCAAAATTTCCAAAAACCTTGTATATACGTCGACGCGCAATTAAAAAAGGAACATACCTGTCAAATTTCATGAAAATCTATTACCGCGTTTCGCCGTAAATGCGCAACATATAAACATTTAAAAATCTAAACATTAAGAGAAATGCCAAACCGTCGACTTGAATCTTAGACCTCACTTCGCTCGGTCAATCAGAAAGGAACATTCTATTCAACAGACAGTGCTTTAAATAGAGAGGTGTGTTCTGTTTGAACCTCTAATTGGGAGGGGCTTGTCTAGGCCAATCACAGTCAAGGCTTCTATCAATAACCGTCCTCGACCGTTAAACTGCGTTTACATTGGTACAGTTTCCTTGAATTCAATTAGTTTTTTCAACGTTTGAGTTGAACGGGTGATTTTAAAAAGTTGAAGTGATGCTCACTTGAACTAAAGATTTCATAGCCTATAAATTATACAGAGTGAGTCATATGTATGTGAACCCATCAATAAGTTGGAGACTGTCGTAGATTTAATACTGTTACTTTCAGGATGAGTTATTAGGGTAATTTTACAAAGATGAGGTGATCTTCACTTAAATTCAAGTTTTCATAGCCTATAAATTATACAGAGTGAGTGATATGTATGGGAACCCTTCAATAAGTTGGAGACTGTTGTAGATATAATACTGTAACTTTCAGGATGAGTTATTGGCACTCTGTATGATTATGAAGTAAAAATCCAATCAATCTCAAAGGTTTCTTCTTTATATCATACTTTCTTCTACATCATACTTTTTTATTTAGTTGTTTTTATATACATTCCACATTGACTGACAACGGTTTTTATTTAGTCCGGTCTCACAAGGTGTCAAATTATCATAAAATATAACTGAAAATTCAATTTTAAACTGAAAAGGCCTATTGACGGCTTAAATTATATATTCAGGCGGTGGGACCTTCCCGCAAGGGACTCCCCACCAACAAAAGCCATACGAATTTACTTTTTACTGAAATTCAATATCTCATTTTGTCAATTGTATGTTGGATTGTATCTTGAAAACAATGATTGTTGGTTGATCTAATAATCAAGAGAACCCGAGTTCGAATCTCGACCGGGGCAAAAGTTTTGACCACAACACAATCACATAGATACGGCCACCCCGTCTTTCGGAGGAGACGATAAGTAGTCGGTCCCGACTACATAAAAAGTAGACGTCTTCTCCCATCATCATCCCTCTCACTAATTACCACGCACAAGCCTAGAAGCTTATGTGGGCATCACCCTCAGTATTATTATTGTTTTTCATTATTATCGTCAAGATTCAAATTGAATCCAAAAGTCAAACATGTGAATCAACAAAACTTGGAGAAGGGTCTACATTGGTGTGGTGGATTCAAGTTATTGTTCTTGTAAACTTGACTTAAGTTAGGTTTTCAAAATTCAATCATTTTACACAAACGTCAAGAAAACTTGAATTCAAGGAAACTTGACTAATGTAAACGCCCCTTCAGTGTAAATATAGCTGCTCTATACTTTCAACTTTAGTACATCAGAAATTGATAATGGTGTAACAACCAAAACCGGTATCTTGCTTTTATTCTAAATCTGTGTAAAAATCATCTATAGTGAGGTCCACGTTATAATGACAGTGAATAAAGATAGAAAAATAGCGATGCCGATTCTCTGCATAATTTAATTATATTTCTACACTGTCGAAAACATACTTGGCATCGTTGTGGACCTAGAAAAGGATAGTACCACCGGCTTTGTAGAATGATAGACAAGGATAGCAAAACCAAAGTTGATCAAATACTGTCATTATAACGTGGACCTCACTATAGTCTTCATGGATAGCTATAGTTATAATGGCAGTGGAGAAAGATAGGAAAACAACATTGCCGATCCTCTGTCTTGTCAATGCCTTCTATAGACGGTAGCTGATACAGGTTTATTGATGTAATACTAACTGTTCATTCGTAAAAAATAATCAATTATATTTTATTAAACAAGACATTATATTTATCAATAATGTCATAATAAATTTCCATAATTAAGATGAAATATTTTGTTAATTAATTAATAATTCTACATTGTTAAAAGACGATCTGGCAGCAGAGCAAAGCGAGAAAGAGATAGCGCTATCCGCTTTGTTGAATGATAGTCGAGGATAGCAATACCATTGCTAATCAAACACTGCCATTATAACGTGGACCTCACTATACCACAATGCTACCTTCACAGCAACTCAGAAAGTCTAGTAAGCTAGTATTGAAGTTACTAAGCTCAAAGTTTCGAAATCCAATTTGAAATGAAACAGACAAAAACGTCGGTGACATTTCATCCCAATGTAGACTCAAATCCCGTAGCATTTTATGCTCTAAAACTGGTAGCTCTTCCTGAAAAAAATAAGAAAGTTCACGAGAAAAAGAACATAAAAAAGCTTCTAGATATTTCAAAGTAGGAATACACGATCCAATCAGTCGAGGTTCGATATTTTAATTGGGAAAAGTAGTTTCTCTGTGGAGCAACTTTTCAATTCAAGTCACTCCGGTGAAGTCTCATTTCCTCTATAATTTTTTTGTGAAACTTGGTTCTGAGTTGATGTCATCGATTCATGGTGACTGTCGCCTTGGAAATGTTTATTTGAAAAGGTAGCAAGGTAACAGGGGAGTCTTCTATCAAATCGAGGAAATCGTGTCCTACTTATTTTTCAAGTCTTTCACTGCTCTTTGTATAATACATCAACTCTATATTGGAATTATATTATCACTACTATGCTTTCATTTTTCAAGTAAATATCGCGGATAAAATACCACCAAAAATAAATGTTAATCTCATGCACATAATTTTGTTTTGTAGAACAGGTAGAATAGAATAGAATAGAATAGATGCCTTTATTTCTACCTAGGAGGGCGGAGTTAGGGCGCAGCCGGCCCTCTCTTACACACAACCCTCCAATACAACACTAAATAATTACTATATTGATACTCAGGTACTGATAATCACCAAGGGCTTACTAGTTTTATTATTTTTGTGTAGTTGAGAAGTTGATATTGTGGTAATTATTCATATTGAATGAAAAAGACTAAGAAATTGTCAAAAACCACAGATTCATTGATACTTAGAAAGACCGGTTTCGGTTATTTTTTATTACACCACTGTCAATCTCTGATAAACTCCCTCTCTCTGTTTATCAGAGATTGACAATGGTGTAATAACCGAAATCGGTCTTTCTAAGTATCAATAAATCTATGGTTTTTGACAATTTCTCAGTTTTTTCATTCTTTTTTTATTATTTATAACTAGCAGGTAACCCGTGCTCCGCAAGTGTCTGATTAAAAACATGACGTACTGAAGTCTTGAAGAATCTAAAATAAGCCTTCAACCATCCTCGGTAAATCAAGAATCAATATGCAAAATTCCAAGTTAATCAGTCTAGTAGTTGAGACGTGATGATGCGTCATTCGTCAATTCCCGTATGTGTATAAGTAAATTCTTTCCTTTATTATTATAGATGGATTACCCTGCATGAGCAAGAAATCCGTCTAGTCAAAATGTGTTTTTTTTTCAAGAGGAAATTGATGTCTTTTGTGGGGATTTGAGGTGCTTAGGAAGTAATCAAGAAAATTAAATTTCAGAATTTTTTTTCCTACAATTCATACTCCTATCGTATTCATACTCCTATTTCAATATTCTGATTCTGTTGTGAAATAGATGAATAGAAAAGATTTGTAATACAAATTTCATAATTAACTGCTATTGGTTCAAGAAATATGAACATGTATCTTATTTAAAACACTGGTTTTATAGTCTTTGGCATTATTTTAAAACTACTCTCCTATTTATTTCACAACGTTTTCCTCCAATTTGAGTTTATAATACCTTGTAATCCATGGATTAATGTAAGCTGTTTTGGCTCTTGGAGCAATATGAATGACGAAATATTCGTCAAAGTGAAAAATTCAACATTTTATCGAATCAGCTACAATTAACCTATAATTCATAGGTGAGATTTGTGAAATTTGTTTTGTGTAGTTGAGAAGTTGATATTGTGGTAATTATTCATATTAAATGAAAAAGACTAAGAAATTGTCGAAAAACCACAGATTTATAATAATTAGAAAGACCGGTTTCGGTTATTACACCATTGTCAATCTCTGATAAACTCTGAGTTTGGTAAAATTATATGATTTCCAGAATGACATACATTTGTTACAATATTGGTAACAGCCATAGACCTCGAATGATACACACTCATTTACAAATAAGCCAGTTATTTAACACATTATTTGATGTAATTATGATAATACGAAACTTGATTATGTAATAGCCTACAGGAAAGGATAAAATATTAATCCAACTAGGAATGTGATAAAATATTCAATTTGAAATCAGACATCGAAGTGGGCTATTCTTCCAAAAAGAACAATAGAAATAGTTGTGAGCCAGATCATAGTTTTATTTAGAGACTCAGAGTTCTCATAATATGGAATCCAACAAATATAGAGCCTAGGCTGAGGATATACGAAAAAAGCATAGAACTCGAGCACGAAATCTGGAGTATAAAATACATAGATGCATCGAGACATAATTATTATGAGAAGCATGATAAATTATATATCGTAAGGTGTATGAATCCTGTGTCACTTCTCATGGTTTCAGAGATTTTAAACTACTTAGAAGCAGTCCGACATATTATGAGAAGTATGGTAAATATTCATGACTCTAATTCTCTCTCATTTTCCATATTTTTCCCTTTACAACTTAAAAGCAGTAAAAAGAACTATAATAATAATCGAATTGGAAGTGGAAGAAACAATTAGCAAATTAACACCTGAGCTACTGGTTGCTAAGTGTATGAATCCAATATTTGACCAAGCGAAGTGAGGTCCAAGATTCAAGTTGACGGTTTGGCATTTCTCTTAATGTTTAAATGTTTGAATGTTTAAATGTTTATATGTTGCGCATTTACGGCGAAACGCGGAAATAGATATTCATGAAATTTGACAGGTATGTTCCTTTTAATATTGCGCGTCGACGTATATACAAGGTTTATGGAAATTTTGCATTTCAAGGATAATAAAAGGAAAAAAGAGCCTCCTTCATACGTCAATATTAGAGTAAAAATCAGACTATAGAATTATTCATCATAAATCAGCTGTCTAGTGGACTATAATACTACCCGTTCAAAAACATCGAACATCTTGGAAATGTATCTTCCATCAACGTTAGTAGACAGTAGACTATAATACTACCCGTTCAAAAACATCAAACATCTTGAAAATGTATCTTTCCATCAACGTTGTAGGCAGTTGCAGCCAGACCTGATAACAGCGCTCACACTCACATTCCGGGACGACACGTCACGTGTACGATAGAACAGAAAGCTCTATGTTCATTCAGGATTGTTTCTAGAGATTTTGAATCTATTGATAAATTATTTATTAATTTTTGAGAAAACATATCAACAGGTCAATGTAACTTACTGAGCGCGAGGTCTACTGTTCACAGAACTACTAGTTAATCTGGCTTTATCTGGATTTTTATAAATAATCTTTGTTCAAAACATGCATTCCCTAGATTGGTACAACCCCAACTATGGTAGAAGAATAATGCAGGGTCTTGGAATTAACAGATCCATTAGTAACTTTCAGTTTCCATTCAGTTTTATTAGTTACAGTACTAAGTTTCCACTTGGTTTTCGTTGTTGAACGATTCTCATGACCAAATTTGGGATGCTTTCGGGCGTGTCTAGTCGCTCGGCCAATGACAGTCAAGCTCAACCTTCATTGGTCAACAGCTAACGGCCTATCGTAGGGCTTCATCACCACTATATTCCACTTCGTCGATGTTCAAACTTCAAGTTTTCACTACAGTGGAATAAAAACCTCATTTGGACAATTTCTATCAAAATTAGGGAGAGTAACAGTTTTGGGTTTATCCTGTTGATTCTCTCTCTCCCAATAATCAATTTAATTTCAATTGACTTTTGTCCATGCAATCAATGTTTGATTCAGACAATAATAAAAATTTGATTTTATTTGATATTATGATTGTGGAATGTAATAGATAAATAAATAGATAAAATTGATAGTGAGCTTAACGTTATGATGCTGGTAGTGGAGAAAGATAGGAGAGCAGTGTTGCCCATTATTCACCTTGTCACTGCATCTATAGAAGATACCGGTATATCTGATGTATTATTAACTGTATATTATTGTTTAGAATAATTTATTACAATCGTCAGGAAAAAATATTTTTCAATGATTAAAAAATACATTTTTAAACTTGAGATTTCATATTTTGTCAATTAATTACATTTCTACATTGTTAAAAACCGATCTGGCAACTATGCTTAGCTAGACATGGATAGAGCTATCTGCTTTGTCGAATGATTGACAAGGATAGCAACATCAATGTTGATCTAATACTGCAATTGTAACGTGAGATTTAAAATTGAGATTTCATATTTTG
Organism: Nilaparvata lugens; assembly: GCF_014356525.2. NCBI lineage: Eukaryota > Metazoa > Arthropoda > Insecta > Hemiptera > Delphacidae > Nilaparvata > Nilaparvata lugens. The sequence continues at coordinate 1,542,562 of NC_052515.1, forward strand.
CCAATTAATTACATTTCTACATTGTTGAAAACCGATCTGGCAACCGTGCGGAGCTAGAAGAGGATAGCGCTATCTGCTTTGTCGAATGATAGACAAGGATCAAATACTGTCTCTGTAACGTGAACCTGACTACAGTAAATCTGTTTTTAGAAAGTTATGTGAAATCGGAATAATATTCAGTATAATATGTGTATCTGACAATGAGTATATGCCACAGACCGTAAATCCTATTGATTTATTTACAATGTGCATTTGTTCAGGTAGGCTGATCATTGACAATAGATGACAATAGACTCATTTACGCGATTGTTATACAAGCCCACGTCTACTCACTGGAAATTTTCACCTGAATAATTATTTAACATCTCTTCAATTGCGTCATAAGCGGAAAATGACACTGCAATGATAAACATTCATTATTCATTTATTATTCATTTATTAGAACAGTCACAAACACGATATTTGGAAAGAGAAACAGGCAATTGCCCAAAACTTCTTCAATTCCTTGATTTTGGCACATAAATAGTCCAAAGTGAGGTTAAGTTTAAAATGCTGACATTACATGCTGATGATTGGGAATAAAAGTCTGTAAAATAAGTTGAGACTTGGCCCTCCGAAGAAATTACAGGGTTGCCAAATCGTGTAAAATTACAACTTTCTCAAATTTCCAATTCAACGTCAGAATCGGATGTAGAATATCATCCCAGATATCTTTAGTAGTGCTAAAAACGTTTCAGGGTTGAAGGATTGAAGGGAAATTTGACTTTTATGATAAAATTGAAACTAAAAATGGAGTGAGGCTAGACGCACACCAGTTAGTCAAGACAAGACATGACATGATCAGACACGTTTTGTCACAATGCTTCACAATGTAGCTTATGACGCAACACACACTGATTAGTCATTGCAATTAGACATGTCTTCATCAGGAACTATGTGAAGTATTGTGATTAAACGTGTCTGATCATGTCTTGTCTTGACTAATTGGTGTGCGCACAGCCTAATGGGGATGTAGTGGTTACATGAAGAATACTGGTGAAGAAGAAGAAGGAGGAGTAGAAACAGAGAAAGGAGGAGGTGGAGAGCAGAAGTGGGATCAGATTAGATTAGATTAGATTGGATTTCTTTATTTATGTATGTTACAATATTTACTGGCTTATACACTAATTTACATTATTACAATGACGATAATGCTAGTTATTCAACGAATTTCACAAAGTATAAATAATTAATCAATGAGAATAAATATTAATGCAATTGGAATAACGATAATATAATAATGTGATGTAACTTCATAAATCGGCGGTGTTTCAACAAATAATTGTCGATTCTCTAAGAAGGATATTTTATAGGAGAAGAAGAATAAGAAGATGATGATGATGACCGAGAAGGGAAAGATGAGATGTAGATGTTGACGTAGAAGGAGAAGATGAAGAAGAAGAAGGAGGAAAAAAGAAGATAAAGGAGAAGAAGAAGAAGAAGAGGAGGAGGAAGCAGAATAGATGATGATGATGAAGAAGGAGAATGTATAATTATGATGATGTTGTTGATAGTAATGTTGATGAACAAGAACAAGAAAAAGAAAAGGAGATGAAGAAGAAGAAGAAGAAGAAGAAGAAGAAGAAGAAGATGATGATGATGATGATGATGAAATAGTAGAAGAAGACAGGAGAAGGAGAAGATGATGGTGATGGGAAAGGAGAAATGAAGACAAAAAAAGAAGATGATGATGATGAAATAGTAGAAGAAGACAGGAGAAGGAGAAGATGATGGTGATGGGAAAGGAGAAATGAAGACAAAAAAAAGACGCAGAAGAAGCCGGGAGAAAAAGAAGAATATGATAGTCATGAAAAGTAAGAAAAAGAAGACAAAAAAGAAGAAGAAGAAGAAGAAAAAGACATGAGGAGGAGAAGACATAAAATGAAGAAGAAGAAACAAAACAAGTTGTCTATGTGAATGGACACAATTATGAACAAAAGAATTGAAGACAGGATACACCACAGACCATCGCATATGACTCAAAGAATAACTGGAATAATGATGAACCACTCTATAAAACCATGAAAGGGTGGTTGAAGATGTGGCCCTGAGTGGAGGGTTGATATTATAAATACAGCAGCACAGGTTGAATAAGAAACAGCTGCTACATGTCAACTGAAGAGTGCTGTGTCACTGCTCAAGAGAAAACATAGGGTAGAAAACGATCTACCCTTCTCCTACCCTTTACTACCTTCCCCTATCTTGCTACATTTCCTTACCTATTGTCAGGACCACAATAATATAATGATTGTAAAGAAAGGTAGAAGAACGTTTTTGCCGATTCTCTGCCTGTAAAATGAAGATATCCGTATCACTGCTGAAGAGAAAACATAGGGTAAAAAACAATCTACTCTTACCCTCTACTACCTTTCCCAATCTACAGTTCCTTACCTATAGTGAGGAACACGTTATAATGGCAGTGGAGAAAGATAGGAAAACAGGGTTGTCGATTCTCCGCCTGTTACATGAAGATATCTGTATCACTGCTGGAGAGAAAACATAGGGTAGCCAATGATCTACCCTTTTCTTACCCTTTACTACCTCCCCCTATCTATATTTCCTTACCTATAGTGATGATCACGTTTATAATGGCAGTGGAGCGTTGCCGATTCTCTGCCTGTTGAATATTGCCTGTTATCACTGATGAAGAGAAAAGCAGGGTAAGAAACGATCTACCCATCTCGCAACATTCTATATTATCACTATAAGTAATAGCATAGAGAAAAAACAATAGCGTAATTATGTTATTGTTTCTCAATGGTAATAGTATCACTATTAGTATAAGACTCAACTCACACTTACGCGACTCAGGTCGAGAAGATACTCTACTCTAGTCGAGAGCATGTGTTTTCAAACGGTGACGTCGCGGAGACTAGAATCGACTGGTATGAAGCTAGGGCCTCACGAGCGCACATAGTGCGTCCATTGCAACTTACTTTTTGCGGCCGTCGCCAATGACACCACACGAGAGTTGAGTGTGGTGCGTCAACGTCAGTTGGCTTTACGCAATGGAACCAGACGAAGCAATAACTTTTGCATGTCTCGACGTGCGTTGTAGCATTCCTGCGCAGTTCAAAAATCACCGTCCGTTACGACTTCCGTTACTTGGTACGCACGTACCTCGTGTGTTGTCACCAATTCACTTCTATGTATTTCTACAACGGACGTCAAAAAGTAAGTTGCAACGGGCGCACTTTGTGCGCTCGTGTGGTCCTAGCCTAAGTGTCACCATTTGGAAACACATGCTCTCGACTAAAGTCGAGTCTCCTCTCGACCTGAGTCGCGTAAGTGTGAGTTGAGCCTATTGTAAGCTCAAGGTGGTTGTATTTCGTTTAGTCCAGGTGTTCGAATAGTCTACGTGTTCGATTACCTCAGGTCGGACTTTTCTGATTAGACCAAGACCTGGTCTAATCGAGACATGGGCTAAACGAGACGGAATGCTTCGATTAGCCCAGTAGTTCGATTACTCCAGGTGGTCTAAACGAAACCAGGTCTAATTGAGACACAGGACCTGGTCTAATTGAGACACAGGACCTGGTCTAATTGAGACACAAGAACCTGGTCTAACCGAGACATGGGCTAAACGATAAGGAATGGTTCGATTAACCATGTAGTTCGACTTTACCAGGTCCTGTGTCTCGATTAGACCAGGTTTCGTTTAGACCACCTGGTGTAAACTACTCGGCTAATCGAAGCATTCCGTCTCGTTTAGTCGGGGTGTGCGTTTGGTCCAGGTTTTCAGGGTTCATTGTAGAATAGGACCTGGTGTAAACGCAACCTGGTTTAATCGAGACACTCCCTTCGAGGTGATACAGCAACATGTCATATTACTACATTTTATAACTCATACTCGAAATGATAAGTTTCTTTTTGGCAATAATTTCAGTCCATTACAGAAAATTCTTGTACAATCTAATATGTATGCATAACTGGAGGAGTTCCCATTCATACTTGAGCGAAAAAGCCTCCATACCCTTTCCATCAACGGAAAAGTGTCTATATATACTTTTCTTCAACGGAAAATCGTCTATACGCTTTTCTTCAACGGGAAAGCGTCTGTATGCTTTCCTCAACAATTGAATCTCTCTGACAGAGGAAGCCCGGTATCCAGTTAACGTCAAAGACAGGACGCGATCAAATATTCAACAGATCCCCTTTCACAAACGACAGTAGCTACACGGCAGTGACATTAGTCTGGAGAGAGAGAGAGAGAGAGAGAGAGAGAGAGAGAGAGAGAGAGAGAAGAGAGAGAGTGAGAGAGAGACAGCGAATCAGTGAGCACGAGAGATGTGTGAATTATAAGGGTGAAGATGAAATGGAAGAAGAAGAATATAGGAGGAGGAGAGGAGGAGGAGGAGGAGGAGAGAGGAGGAGGAGGAGAGGAGGAGGAGGAGAGGAGGAGGAGGAGGATGAGGAGGAGGAGAGGAGGAGGAGGAGGAGGAGGAGGAGGAGGAGGATGAGGAGGAGGAGGAGGAGGAAGAGGAGGAGGAGGAGAGGAGGAGGAGGAGAAGGAGGAGGAGGAGGAGGAGGAGGAGGAGGAGAGGAGGAGGAGGAGGAGGGGAGGAGGAGGAGGAGAGGAGGAGGAGGAGAAGAAGAAGAAGAAGGAGGAGAAGAAGAAGAAGAAGAAGAAGAAGAAGAAGAAGAAGAAGAAGAAGAAGAAGAAGAAGAAGAAGAAGAAGAAGAAGAAGAAGAAGAAGAAGTAGAAGAAGAAGAAGAAGAAGAAGAAGAAGAAGAAGAAGAAGAAGAAGGAGTAGGAGGATAAATATGAAACAAGGGAGGAGAATAAGATAGTGGATAGAGACAAGAAGTTAGTGGAGTAAACGAGAGACAGCGTGAGAGAGAGAGAGAGTGTGTGAGAGTGTGAGGTAGATTACATTAACCTAAAGATAGAACAAAAGAATAATGAAGTAGAGTGAGAGAGATAGAGTGAGTGAGTAAGATAGTATTACTGAAGAGAGAGTGAAAGAATGATGGAGTGATGAGATGCTGTGAGAGAAATAAAGGAGAGAGAGTGTGAGTATGAGAGTGAGTGTGAGAGACAGAGTTAGAGTGAGAGAGAGTGAGTGTGTGTGTGTACAAGAGAGCAGGAATGATAGAGAATGCCAAAGTCATTCAGCGTGATAATAACGGACCAATGGCAGCAAGCCACACCTCCCAGCTCCCATATTCTTTTCTGATTGGTGGATTGGGAAGCCTACCGGTGTAGTTCTCAATTCTGCTGGTAGGTGGCTCCACTTACTAGGTCGAATTTGTACACTTCATTACATTATTCTAAGTCTAACTCCCGATTGTATGTGGAATACCTTAATATAATCTTTTTTTAGATGGATAGATAGTTGGATAGATAGTTGGATAGATAGATTTATAGAGAGAGAGAAAGAGAGAGAGAGAGAGAGAGAGAGAGAGAGAGAGAGAGAGAGAGAGAGAGAGAGAAAGGAAGGGAGTGAGACGGTTGAGAGAGAATGCGATAGAGAGATAGGCGGAAAAGACAAGAAATAGAGAGAGTATGAATGAGAAAATGCTCGAATGATAAGGTGGAGTGAGAGTGTGAGACAGAGAGTGAGTGAGAGATAGAAAGAATGATCGAATGAGGTGAAATGAGAGAGACAGATGTATCCGAAAATTCTATTTCAAGATTCAAGTTGAAGTTTACGTCACAGTATGGTGGCACAATTAATAAGTGATTGGCAGTGAGCAGAAATACAACTCTGAATTTGCGAGATTTATTTTCGTCTGCATAATCTTTCAACTTTGAAAGCCTGCCATTGTTGGCCAGTTTTCAGCTCTGCTCTCTGTTAGAAGATGAATTTTCAAGTGGATGAATTCTGAAAGTCTCAAGGGTTGCAAGTATATAATAGTATTTGATTAACATCGGTATTTCTATCCTTGTCTATCAATCCACAAAGCAGATAGCGTTATCCTTTTCTAGCTCTGCAATGTTCCAGATCGTTTTCAACAATGAAGAATTATTATTAATTAATAAAATATTTTATCTCAATCATGAAACTTTATCATTTACCATTGCTAAATATTTTTTCTCCGTGAATAAAATATAACAATTATTGATTATTTGGAACAAGAATGAACAGTTGATATTACATCAGATATTTATTTATTTATTTGTGGATATAATTACAAATCATATGCATATGATCGGGATAGAGCAACAGGCATAGACCAAAACTATTATGTTCCCAAATTTTGATAAATAATAAAATGTCCGAAAAATAGGTTATGTTTCTACTGAGGAAAGTTAAAGTTTAAAGTTCTGTCCAAAAATATATATGAGCTAGAAATTTTGAATTTAGAATGATTAAAATACCAAATAATATACCGGTAACAGCTATCTTCTATAGAAGGCAGTGGCAAGGCAGAAACTCGGAAACGCTGTTCTTCTATCTTTCATCACTGAAATTTTAACGAGGACCTCACTATAGTAATGTTCTGTATCATGGTTCATTATGAGGCTAACTTTAATAGACCTCATTAACAAGCGGTTAGCAATAAATGGAAGCCTGTATTTACTTTACCGTGAATAGTTATTATCTGTTTTCATTGGGGAGGGAATCCCATCTTTAATTATATTCATCCCCCAAAATGGAATCACATAAATGATTACAATATTTATCATCTGAAATCATCAGTTTTGAATTATTGGGATGGGCGTTATCTCCAATTATATTTACCCTTATTTTGTCGGTTTATACTTATAAATATATTACTCTTTATATCGGTTATTTTTGGGAAGGGGATTGCCTCTCAAATTTCATTGATACCCAAAAATGAAAATATGGGAATACTCACAATATTATCATTGGGAAGGGGATTACCTCTCAAATTTCATTGATACCCAAAAATGAAAATATGGGAATACTCACAATATTAATTGAATGGAATTACCGGTTTTAATTTGGAAGGAAGTTCCCTCTAATGATATTTACCCCAATTTGCACCCTTCATCAATTAGCTTGTGCTATGATAGTCTGGTATGACGTGGTTGAGAAAGATTACTGAAAGACGTATAAGATAAAAAACTACTTATAGGAAGTCCACTCAGTTAAATCATAGACAAACAATAGCATACGTAGATATCCCATGGTATAGGACGTTTATGTCGCAACTTTTACTGTTATCCCAAGCCGATAGTTCACGTAGTTCTTTCCCATGCTGCTGTGTGACGCTGGTAGTCTCTCATATTGTGCCGTTCATATACTCTCACCCCAAAAAACAGTAAAAATTGACAATAATCGACAGTATTCAGCTTGAGATAACAGTAAAAGTTGCGACATAAATTCCCTATACCATGGGATAACTACTTACACTATTGTTTCTCTATGGTTAAATATCATAGTATAGAATGCACCAGGCCTATTAAGTGCAGTCATAGATTGAATCCATACTTTAATACTTTTTACTTTTATATATTTAATACTTATAATATCATTTGTCTCTAGTGTTGTATAGATGGTGTATATTATTAGTAATTATGATAGATTAGGCCTATACATAGATCATTCATTTTTGTATGAATAAATAAATGCATAAATAGGATGAAATGCAGTATGAGGTGCAGTGAGTGGATAATGTTTGAGAACTTGGTGTTACTTAGTGGACATAGTTAGTGTGCTTACTGGAATTACCTGTGTGAAATCTGCTATGTTCACCTGCTTCTGGCATCTATGGTCATGGTAAGTTCCTAGATTATCTATAAACGTAGAATAGAAATCATCGTAATTTCAATGTTACTAGTTTCATTATTTGTGCTTTTATATGATTCAACAGGAATATGAATTAAACCTGGTTTTCACTAGTAGAGTTAGTGGTCGGATAACTGGCATACTAACTCTACTCTACTTACTTGTTCGAGTCACTGTTTTCCTTACAATTGGAAATAGTAGGTGAAGTGTGTTGTCTAGTGAACAGAACCAACCTTAAAATGTCAATGATAGTCTACTCTACTAGCTCGAAACTGTTTTCATTAGCATAGTAGTGGTAGAGTAGAGTGAGGAGCGGTGGTGGGGGAAGGCAACTGGTAGAGTGCTACCTACTCTACTCTACTAAAAACTAGTACCCTACCATGACTCTACATTACCGTGAATGTTTTTATTGGGAGAGTTCACAAGATAGTTTGTGCTTGCCCAGGGAGCTCTACCACTAACCCTACTAATGAAACCCAGGCTTAAAGATGAAAGCAAATGTTGACACTTTGCAGGTAGAAACACCAAACTTGGTCCCAAAATTCCTCTTTTTCTAGTTGGTGGCAAAAAAACTGGTCCCAAAGTTCCGGTCACCGATAAGGAATACTTTTTGACTATTATCTCAAACTTGATTTGAACACACTATTAAGCCAAATCACACAAATCGATTTTTCGCCACACTGCACAGAAAGCAGCTGTTTTCCAGCCCCTACGTAGATCTGAAAAACATTGTTTGCAGACGACTCTCGTCTGACGTCAGAACAGGTTTCTTTCCGGCCTAGGCCGGAAAGAGTACCCTTTCCAACCGCTAACATGGAACTAAGAAAGGTGATCAAAAAACAGCTGATCAAAAAACTTTTCATTATTTGTGTTCATTATTCAATAATTAAAACATTTATAATAATATCATCTTATTGTCATTTGAAAGAATAAAAAAGTATAAACTCAACCTCCCACATAATTGTACATCATCTTTTAGGTTATTTAAACAAATCAGAATAAAAATAAAAATACTTATACTTGGACAATTTCCTGATATTCAGATCACCTCAGATTTTCTAGAGCTATCACCTTCCACTTCTGCTCGGAAGTGCTTAGTAAACAACTATTCTCATATATATATATATAGAGAGAGAGAGAGAGAGAGAGAGAGAGCGAGAGAGAGTTTATTTTTGTGTTTTGCGAAAAATAGCGCTCGCACCACGGACAAAAATGTTTTTCCGGCTCTCAATCTTTTCTAGTCCTCGACCTACGGTCTCGGACTTGAAAACAGATTTCGAGCCGGAAAAATCTCATTTTCTGCTCTAGGTGCGAAATATGCTATTTGTTTGTACGATATTTTGCCGTCCTTATGAATTCTATCAGATTAATCGGAACTTGACAAACATCATCTGTTAATTTAAAAGTATTTATAAGTATGGAAAAAATCGTACAAACAAAAATCGATGTGTGTGTGTACGGGGCTTACTCTAAAATGCATGATAATCTTTTTACCATTCAAATGCATCGAACTTCATTGATAATGGAAGGAAGATCCGTCTCACATGGCTAGGTTTAGTTCATAAAAATATGAAGCAGTTGGACCTGAGAAATCAGACGACCCAGGATCGTTCCAACTGGAGACTCAGATCAAGGAGAGCCCACCCCAAAAAAATAAAAATAAATCAATTTATTTTCGATATTTACAATATATACAGAGCATGAAATTACTATAGTTACTGGAACAATGAGAAAAGGCAAGGAGGAAGAAGAAGCAGAGATTCAAATGCATCGAACCTGCATTCAAACACTCATATTCCAACATGTCACATGATTCAATAAAAAAATACAGCATAAATAAAAACAATGGGCCAGTCCACAGTTATTAAGTGAGCCATAGCAGAAGAATGCCTCACATGCTTGGAGAGCATAGTATGTAATTGTCAGAATATTACATTGTTGGACATATGCTTCACCTTGTGACATATGAAGAGACATGCTACGTGATTGGCTGGGGACTTGGGGCGTGTTCAGGCGGCTTAATTCGTTTTAAGTCGCAGTGCTTGAATGTCAAGTACCTGAGCTCAGTGATGACTTGACTATTAATAGCTGGTCTGTGTGACACCCTCCAACTCATTGAGCTGGACGACTCTGTCTAATGGGCTGGATGATTCACTCTAGAATTCCTCGTTTCTCAAGAATTCCTTTAATGATATGTGTGAAGAACAAGATGGAACAAAAGACATTCAACTTGTTCTTCATTTTTGAAGGGACGGATTCAAGGATCCAAAGGTTCAAAGAGCCTCACACGTCAACCGAAGCTTATATTAAAGTGCGTACAGATATACGCGCCGCGGTCATGAGCAATTCACTTTTAATCACTTTGTGAACATATTAGTGGTCTGAAAATTTTGCGAAGTGAAGAGCTACAATACTTAACCTATTTCGGACTATGTGTAACCATATCTAAATTGGGGAGAGGAATAGCACAAGGTTACCTTATTTTTCCTCTCCCTATCATTTATATGATGTATACTTATTATATCAATCAATAAAGAATAAAGAATAAAGAATCAGCTGATGCCTAGCTTTTTATAACTGTATCTAACCGTTTCTGTAAAAATACAGATATAGACAGCTGATTAAAAGTGAATTGCTCATGATCGCGACGCGTATATCTGTACGCACTTTAATAAAAGCTTCGGTTAACGTTTGAGGTTCTTTGAACCTTTGGATCCTTGAATCCGTACCTTCAAAAACATAAAAAAGCATGAAGAACAAGTTGAATACCTTTTGTGCCGATAGTTGTTCAATACAGTTCAGGTGAGACGTTGGGATACCAAGAAAATAGTGGTCTCAAAATAAAAAGCACGATTATAAAGATGAATTTCAATTATAATTTCAGTATTTTTTTCCAAAAGGCTATTCTGTAGACCGGAACAGGCAATCTTGATTATATCGTGGAAGACAGGAGTAGTAGTAGAAGCAGGATAAGCAGAAGAAGAAAACGAAGAAGAAGAAGAAGAAGACAAAAGAAGAAGAAGAAGAAGAAGAAGAAGAAGAAGAAGAAGAAGAAGAAGAAGAAGAAGAAGGAGAAGAAGAAAGGTGGAGAAGAAGAAGTAGAAGAAAGGTGGAAAAGAAGAAGAGGAGAAGGCAGAAGAAGGAGAAGAAGAAGAAAGAAAAAGAGTGTTTAGAAGTTGCCGTAGTCGAGTGGATTAGATGCTATAGATTCCATAATTCATAAAGATCCGGGTTCGAATCCCGGCCGTGAAATATATTTTTCGCCACACTGCACAGAAAGCAGCTGTATTCCAGTTCCTACGTAGATCTGAAAGACCTTGTTTGCAAACAACTCTCGTCTGACAGGTTTCTTTTCCGGTCTAGGCCAGAAAGTGTTCTCTTTCCAGCCACTTGGAAGTCCGTAGTTAATAAGTCATCTGCCAGATCGGGCGAGTGTCCACTTTCTTCATCAAAGTCGCCATGATTTCAGTTCGAGTTTCGAATCAAACTAATTCAGCATTCAACCATTTTTATTCAATTATTTATTGCTGATTAGCACATTCCAAATTTTCAAAAATGCTTGAAGCCCATGATATTCCAAGTGAAATTTTAAAAGAATCTGAAATCCTGACTGCAAATCTTCTACCACTAAAATCAAGAGATAGGAATGATAACAAGTATTCTTCATTTTGCATTCTTTATTTATTTTGTCAGCAATACCTGTAGTGTGGCGAAAAATATCGTTCGAACCACGGGCATAAATGTTTTTCCGGCACTCAATCTTTTCTAGTCCTTGGCCTACGGCCTCAGACTTGAAAACCGATTTCGAGCCGGAAAAATCCTATTTTCTGCTCTAGGTGCGAAATATACTATTTCTCGGGTCATTCTCGTATTTCAGATTGATACGTTAAGGCGACGGTCCCGGCTGCCTAAAAACAGTTGTAAAGTCATGTCAGAGGACATTGAAAATTGATGAGGTGCGACCTAAAAACTCTGACACCAAGCAGACTTGAGCCAGCCAAGTCACTTTATATTAATTTTATTAACAATGAATTAATATCAATTTCAGATATTCTGGGATAACTTGAGTTACAGTATCTGCTATAGAAGGCATTGTGGGGAAGAATCAGCTCCACTCCGCGACAAACAATACATTAATATATAAAAGGAAAGAAATGGCTTATACACGTACGGGATAGGAAAATTATGTTTGACGCATCATCACGTCTCAACTACTCAACTGATTAACTTTAAAATGGTTATAGGCCTATTCTCAATTCTTCAAGATTTCTTTACTTTATTAATACAATACAAAGTAATATCAATTTAAGTATCTGAAATATTATTACAATTTTTAGATCTCTCATTTTCACTGGCTTCATAACGTGAATATCACTCTAGGTCAACTGAGACTGGAATTCTAATAGAACAACAAAGTTGACAATACTGCAAGAGACATGAGCAGTGAGCACTGGCCCAGCGCAATATTAATCGCTGAAAGCAGAACAAAACAAAATGTTGATGATTTTTTCGCTTGTTTTCTGTCTCCCACTGAGTGGAATAGAGAATAGTGCTGCTGAAATTCTGACAGCTTGCCAAGATAGTGCGGTCACAAGAGAGAGGGTGTGGGAGAGAGATGGAAAGGGAATGGAAAACGAGGAGGAGGAGAAGGAGGAATGGGAGGAAGAGGAGATGTTAGTGCGGTTAGAGAGAGAGAGAGTATAAGAGAGGGAAGAGGGTAAAGGAGAGAGATTGAGAGGTAATGGAAAAGTAGGAGGAAGAGAAGAAGGAGAAGGATGAAGAGAGAGATGGGAAAAAGTAGGAAGAGATGGAAAATGTGGAAGAAGAGAATAAGAAGAGGGAGAAGATCACAAGATAATGTGAGGCCAAAAGAGATTTATTTATTTACATACAAAAGCTCACAGAATGAATCCATGAAGAGCCTTATTGACATCAACTAGTTTAGATACATAATATTTGATGCAAAATAAGAATGAAAAATAAAATAAAATTGTAAACACAATTTTTGAATACGGTACTAATAAGATGGGGTGTAAGAGAGCGATACAAAGGTAATGGAAAAGGAGGAGAGAGAGAAGAAGCAAGAAAAAGGAGGAATATGGAAAAGGACTGGAACATGAAGGATATGAGGAGAAAATGAAAGAGGCGAATGACGAAGAGAATGAGTAGAAGAGGGAGAGGAAGAAGAGAAGGAGATGGAAAATGACTGGAACGTAAAGGATGATGAGTAGCGAGGGTGTAGGAGAGTGATGGAAGGGAAGTTAAAAAAGGAGGAAGAGAAGAAGAAGCAGAAGAAAGTGCAGTCACAAGAGAGAGGATGTGGAAGAGAGATTGAAGGTAATGGAGAATGACTGGGGAGAGGTGGAAAAGAAGTTGAAGAAGGAGGAAGAGGAGGAATAGAAGGAAGAGTGGGAGAGACAAGAATATGAATGATGAACGGGGAAGGGTAAGAGAAGGAAGTGTAGGAGTAGGAGATGGAGAAGAAGGTGGTGGAGGAAAAGGGGAAGGAGAATAGAATGAGGAGAAGGAGAAATATCAGGGGAAGATTATAAGGACCAAGAGGTGGAGAAGAAGCAAAAGGATGAGAGGAGAGGAGGAGAGAAAGGAGAATCATGAAGGAGTGAGGAAGAGAAGGAAGGGTAGAAGAAGTTGTAGGGGAACGAGAAAAAGAAGAAGAAGATGAAGAAGAAGAAGATGAAGAAGAAGAAGATTATAGGACTGGAAAAGAAGGGTAAGAAGGAGGTGAAGATGAAAGAGGAGGAAGAATAGGAGATAGAGAAAGAGACAGGACAGGAGTAGTAGCTCAGTAGTAGTAGAAGTAGAAGGAGAAGAAGAGGAGGAAGAGGAGGATGAGGAAAAGCGAATGAGATGAAAAGGGAGCAGAGTGTGAGTTGGTTAATGTCGGTGGGCATGCTTGCTAACTTGTCACCAGTCACCACTACACAGAAATCGATTCAACAGTATTGCAGTAGTCAGTGTGGCAGAAACATTTCAATAACAGTTTTTGGTTGTCATCTCTCTTTAAATTTGGGATGCACAGATTAATGACAACATATTAATGAGCATTTCCGTTCAATAACTATATGATATTGTATAATTAGGAGATTGTTGGATTTTATTGAGCAACACCGCAAATATTGGATTTGAATAGTTCAGATGTATAGTAATCAAATACGTATTTATTCCCGTATATCTTCACTTTACTATATACGAATGTAGCCTATTACAGAAGAGAAAATTTTAAATTACGGTACTCCATATTATTGTTCTACTATAAAAGCTCCCTCTCTAAACAGGTCTTTGCATGTCTTTGCTCATGTCTTCACACATGTCTTCGACAATGATATCTCAATTTCATAGACCTTTGATACAGACTGGAGACGAAAAATCAATAAAGTTGTAAGATGTTATATCATCCATCACAGATTCCTATTACTTTAAATGAAAACCAGTGACGAAAAATCAATGAAAATAAAACTATCCATCAATATATCTCAGTCCTCCATATAAATTTATTCCAACCAGATATCACGTCTCTGGGAAGCACAGTAGAAATTGTAAGAGATACATGCATCACTGTGTGAGATTCCCATTTACAATTCAGGAATCGTGCCACATCTCTGAGTATATCGACTCTGCTAGTAAGGGATTCTGGCCATCAACTGATTTCCTTGGTGGGCCTTTTGTATCCATATCACACCCTGTTGTATCATTGGCCCACTTCTGTATCTTCCTAGCTGTAATGACCTACTTCTGTATCATTGGCCTATTTCTGTATCATTTCAAGTGTATTCTGTATCATCTCCTTCCACTAGCTGATCTCAAAGGTATCATTGACCTACTTCTGTATCATTTCATCCTTATTGTGTATCACCTCCCTCCACTAGCTAATCCCAGTTGTATCATTGGCCTACTTCTGTATCATTTCATCCTTATTGTGTATCACCTCCCATCACTAGCTAATCCCAGTTGTATCATTGGCCTACTTCTGTATCATTTCAAGGGTATTGTGTATCACCTCCCATCACTAGCTAATCCCAGATGTATCAATAAACTACTTCTGTATCATATCAAGGGTATTGTGTATCACCTCCTACCACTAGCTAATCCCAGATGTATCATTGACTCACTTCTGTATCTTCCCAGCTGTATCAATGATCTACTTCTGTATCATCATAACCCAGTATGGTGAGATTCACGTCATAAATTCTGTGGAAATAATAGAACAACAGGGTTATTTCTACGATGCATCGTTAAAGAGCTACGAGCCAAAAAAGAGTAAAAAAATTGGATGAAAACCTCTTATACTAGTAGTTCTGTGAACAGTAGACCTCACGCAGTATTCTCATCCACAAGTACCTGATTGAAACTATAGACCTTATGGAAATACAGCAATAGACTGGCTTCTCCACACATCTGTGTAATCACTTGTCAGCTGATTTATGATGAATAATTCTATAGTCTGATTTTCACTCTAATATTGGCGTATGAAGGAGGCTCCTTTTTCCTTTTATATTATCCTTGAAATGCAAAATTTCCAAAAACCTTGTGTATAAGTCGACGCGCAATTTAAAGAGGAACATACCTGTCAAATTTCATGATAATCTATTACCGCGTTTCGCCGTAAATGCGCAACATATAAACATTTAAACATTCAAGCATTTAAACATTAAGAGAAATGCCAAACCGTCGACTTGAATCCCAGACCTCACTTCGCTCGGTCAATAAACAATGTTAGACATTTAAGTGCGGATACCTTGAAAATTGTTTCAAATATCACTAATCTCCACTATACAAAAATTGTAGAAAATCTATCAAGCTTCATTTTTGATTGTTCAGTGATGTCGGTTGAACGCAATATATAAGAGTGTAAGCAAAAAAATAAATGAAAATGCAACTTTTAAACCACCCTCATTCCTTCAGAACAGGTGTAAGGTGTGGGGACTTTTGATACGTTTAACTTCTCACTACCCTAAACAGAACTGTGGGGTTAAAAATCGTCTTTCAAACTTTTCCTTCTGTACCATTTTTTGAGCATTCATTGCCTGGTGATATAAATCTCAAGACCGTTGAGGATAATGCTTCCTTATCAATAGGACTCAAAATCCAAATAGATTTGGTTCTTGAACAATCGCAGCGAGTTCTTACTGATGACTAGAGCCTCAAGTCGTTGTCCGTTTGTGGGTTTGTTTGTTCGACGATTACTTTCGATTGCTTTCATTAATCAACTTGAAATGTTCAATGTATAATGATACACAGATCGAGTTTCTTGACCAACCAAATTGACTCACTCCTTCGTCCTGTTAGAGGATATAACAGGATAGAATTGAAATTACATTGAAAATAATTTTAGTAATTCCTCACTACAAAATTGTGGAATCAGCTGTCAGCTGAATTATTAATTGCATGCAGTCAATAACGCAATAGACCCTGAAGTATTCCTATTCACTTTTTGTGTAGTTGAAAAGTTGTTATTGTGGTAATTATTCATATTGAATGAAAAAGAATAAGAAATTGACAAAAACCACAGATCTATTGATACTTAGAAAGACCGGTTTCGGTTTATCAGAGATTGACAATGGAGTAATAACCGAAACCGGTTTTTCTAAGTATCAATAGATCTGTGGTTTTTGTCAATTTCTTAGTCTTTTTCATTCAATATTCCTATTCATTTTCCGCTGCTTTCAACAAACCAGCTGACAGAATATCAACGGCATTTTGAGCGAGTTCTCCAGCCCGGGGGATCACTAGTGATATTCATTTTCAAGTTGATTCATCCACTGCTGAATGCACCTAGTCGTTTATTTTATTCATATATTTGGTACCACAGTACTAAAGTAAGTTTTGTATTGTTGACAATAATTTATTTGTATTATTTCTTAGATTTTTGTGATTTACAATTTTCTCTTTTATTTCTAGGCTGGATCCACCGGTAACCTCACCCCTAGCCAGCCCTGCTGTTATAACCATGGCATCAATCAAGAAGGTAAAATATAAGATTTTAAAAACAGGGAAAGAATGAAAATAGATTAGAATTATTGGAAGAATTCTATCGGTGGATGACAACGTTCAAAGGATGTTTGTACACACGCATATCAGAAAATCCATCCTACCTAGTTGCAAATGCATAACAACAGCGGAGATTACCAATTAGAAATATGTTCTCTGTGAGAAAATCAGATGCCAAATATTTGCGAGCTGGAATTTGTAGTGCTATCTGCACATTCCCTGTTTCCCTGTTGCGGATTACAAACGGATAAAATAGAATTTTCACTGTAGTCGTTGTGAGGGAATCCAATTTCGTTCAAACGGCTAATACACTCAATCCGTTCCACAGCTTCTTCTATCCACATTTTCTCTCTTTCTCCAACAAATTCCACTTTTCCTTTCCTCCTCCTCATCCTCCGGCTTCACCACCTCCTCCTCCTCCCACTCATCCTCATTCTCCTGCTTCACCACCTCCTCCTCTTCCTCATCCTCCTTCTCCTTCTCCTGCTTCACAATCATCTCCTCCTTCTCCTGCTTCACCATCTTCTCCATCTCCTCCTCCTCATCCTCCTCCTGCTCCACCTCTTTCACCTCCGCCTCCTCCTCCACCATCTACTCCTTCCCATCACCATCTACTCCTTCTATAATTCTTTACGTCACCCACTATTCCCCATTTCCATCATCCTCCATCCTCCTCGTCCTCCTCCTCCTCTTACTCATTCACCTTCTCTTCCTCCTCCTTCTGCTTCTCCTACTTCTCCACTACTCATCATTCTTCTCCACTTACTCCTCCTTCTCCTCTTCTATGTAACCGATTCTTTCCTTCTCAATTTATTTTTCTTCCCAGAGTTTCCTGGTATCTAACTCACACCCGGCGCTTTCCATAGTCCTCCTTCTCCTTCTTCAACTCCACCTCCACACCTTCTCCTCCTTCTTCTTCTTCCTCTTTTCCTCCTCCTCTTCCTCTTATTCCCATTGTGACCCACTCTCCTACTCATTTCCTTTTTGTTGTAAGAGTTTCCCAGTATCTAACTCACTCCAGGCACTTTTACTTGCAAACTTGTTCTGAAGAGCTTCCCTTATCCTTTCTTACTTTTTCATACTTAAATTTTCTTCTTTCACTTCTTCTAATTCTTCTTCTTCGTCTACTTTGTCTTAACCTACCCCTTCATCCCCTTCATCTTCTCCTTCTTCATCTTCTTCGTCTATTTTGTTTTCTCCTACTCCTTCTTCTTCTCCTTCTTTTTCTTCTTCTTCTTCTTTTTCTTCTTCTGCTTCTTTTATAGTCTTCTCTTAATCATCGGTTTCTTATATACTTTCACTTACACTTGCGACACATTGTCTCTTCAAATTCATTGCATCTATAGTGAGGTCCACGTTATAATGGCAGTGGAGAAAGATAAGAGAAGACTATAAAGGCTGATCCTCTGCCTTGCCACTGCCTTCTATAGTATAGAGGATAGCTGATACCGGTATATTTTGCAAAATTACTCAAAAATTTCCAATCTGTAGAGATTTGAGTGAAATATTTTTGTTTTTAATCAGTTTTTAAATATCAAAATTCAAAATTTTCAGTTTAGTCATTAGTTTTGAAGTGGAAATTGGACTTTTTGAAGTGAAAGTGAAATCTTAACCTTATTCTTTTTTGAAACTTTTATTTGTAAAAATTTGGGAGAAGACAGTTTTGGGCTATGCCTGTTGTCTTCTCCCAATCATATTATATTTATTATAATTATGATGTGTAATGCCAATGGAATAAATGAATAGATATCTGATGTAATATTGAAAATTGTCTATTCTTGTTACAAATATTATCAATTATACAAGTTATAATACAGGATGAGTTATTCACTGAAACATGAAATCTTCCCTCCACTCTAGGATCAGAAAAATCACCCTCTTTAAATGCATATAACTCAAGTAAATATATCTCTCAATTAATAAATAATACATTATTATAATTGAGATTAAATATTTTGGCAGTTAATTGAATTTCCACATTGTCCGAAAACGGTCTGGCAACGTCGCAGTGCTAGAAAAGGATAGCGTCATCTGCTTTGTCGATTGATGGACAAGGATAGCAACACCAATGCTAATCAAATACTGCCATTATAACGTGGACCTCACTATAGAAGCAGGTTTTCCAATACCTTTCTTCTTCCACTTGGAAAGAATTCAGCCTCTCAAAAAAGATGAAGATTGAGATGTAGATGGAAGTTTCATTCTGTTATCATCTATATCTTAAATTGCAGAGGGTCTCATTTTCCGAGAGAGGTTACAATGGAAACTCGGAAAATGAAAACTCTCCGAGAAGATGAAAAGTTCCCTGTCTGTACAAAAGGTAGTCGTAAAGGCCTACTCTTATAGAGATTCATTTCTCTTGTGAGAAAATTCAACAAATATCAAGATTTAGATTCTATGCTGTTGTGAAGATTATGTTGTGGTATAGTGAGGTCCACGTTATAATGGCAGTGTTTGATTAGCAATAGTATTGCTATCCTTGTCTATCATTCAACAAAGCTGATAACGCTATCTCTTTCTCGCTTTGCTTAGTTGCCAGATCGTCTTTTAACAATGTAGAATCGATAATTAATTAACAAAATATTTTATCTTTATTATGAAAATTAATTATGAAATTATTTAAAAAATATAATTTCTTGCTTAATTAAATATAGTAATTGGTTGTTTTAAACATGAATGAACAGTTAGGGCCGGCTTCCGAGCTCGGGATTTGGCTAAGTTCTAGACTTTAAACAGCTGGAGTAAGAAAATTGGCTTTCCAAAACGGGGCGTAGTCGCAGTCATTGTCATAGTCACGTTTGAATTAAATTTCAAAAAACTAGCAAATTAAACACAAAATAAAATAAAGAGAAAATAGTGTGAAGTTTCAGCTTTTTTTAATTATTTAGCAATGTCCAATTTTAATCAAGGAAAAACGTTTCCAATTATAGAACTGAGAAAATAAAAACTGCAACTACTGTTATAAAAACTTAATGTTACATCAATAAACCTGTATCAGCTACCGTCTATAAAATGCATTGACAAGATGGAGTTTCGGCAACGTTGTTCTCCTATCTTTCTTCACTGCCATTATAACGTGGACCTCACTCCATACGTATTGATTGGAACTACTAACTACTTGATATTGTCAAAACCACTAATTTATTTTACACAATTTGAGATACTTTAGTTCCCGTTATCAAACGATTATCAATGTCTAGTAAACTGAAATCTTTTACATTGAACAACAGAATATACAGTGTGGATAAAGCCCTATACGATTGGCCTTCAGCTGTTGACCAATGGGGGTTGAGCTCTACTGTCATTGGCCGAGACTAGACTCGCCCAAGTAGTTCAAATTCAGTGATAGAACCAAATAAAATAGATGAGTGAGTATGGTTTTCAAATTAACTATTATCGATATAAAAGGATTCACAGCTATTAGATACTAGAATCTGAGTGCCGTCATAGAAACATTAGAGAAATCTTCGAGTAAAAATTCGACTGAGTCATTGTCAATATTGTAGAACCGTTCCATAATTGAATAAAAGCACACATTATGTTGTCAGATTCTACACTGTTTTATTTGGTACACGACCATGGTTTCATGACCATGACCATCAACGAATAAAAATGTGTAGAATTTGACAACATATGTGTGTTTTTATTCAAATCTTCGAGTATTCCAAATATGGTCATGAGTACCGTGAAACATCAGTGAATGTAATTTATCTGTAACTAGCCGTCAGGCTCGCTTCGCTCGCCATATCCGTCTAGCCAGGGGGCTCCGCCCCCTGGACCCCTCGACTGGATCGTCCAAGAATGAGATCAGCAGGCTCGCTTCGCTCGCCTGCATTTTTCATTTGAGCATTTTTATCATATGTTAGAAAAATCCAGTCGGGGGTCCAGACTAAACGTCTGGCTAAACGGATATGGCGAGCGAAGCGAGCCTGACGGTTAGTAATATAATATTCCCAGGATTGAAGTAGCAGTGCCCAATCAATCTTTCCGCGATAAATGCATTTAAATCTTCAACTTGGTGCCAACCTAACAAAGTCAACTCAACTTAATGCCAACCTGACATAATTATTAATTTAGTTGCCAGTTAACAACTGTTTCGAAGAGGTACTCTATCTAGATTATAGTTCTATAGTAACATATGATATGGAAATTTCAATTATAATTAAGAGATTGGGAGAAGAAGAATATACATGCTAAAAGACGAACTTTAAACCCTTAAAAACAACCCTTAGAGTTAAAATATTGCCAAAAGATTTCTTAGTGCGCCTCTAAAGGGCCAACTGAACATACCTACCAAATTTGAACGTTTTTGGTCCGGTAGATTTTTAGTTATGCGAGTGAGTGAGTGAGTGAGTGAGTGAGTGAGTGAGTGAGTGCCATTTCGCTTTTATATACAGGGTGTTTCAGAAGTAGTGTCGAGAATTTTAGGGTATTGTACCTGGATGCTAGGAGACTACAAATGTCATATTTGAAGTGTCCAAAACTCAGCGGTTATCCTTATAGCTGCCATTTTGTTTTTTTCACTTAAAAATTTTTATCTCAAGAACGAAATGTTGTATTGATCTGAAATTTGGCATGAATATTTATGCTATAAAGACTCAACTATAAAAAATAAAAAAAAAGTTTTTCGTTGAAATTTTTCAAAATGGCGGCCATTTTAAATTTTTGATGGCGAATATCTCGAAAACCGTCCATTTTACAGAAAATTTACAAGAAACAAAACAGTTAGCAAATTTTTTCACGATTCCAATGATACCTAATTTATTAAGATTGGTCGAAGAATAACAGAGAAATTAATTTTTTTCGTACTGCATGCATGACCACTTTTCACCATTTAAAGATCAATATTAATTTTTTAATTCCAGATGTATTTAAGATGAAGCTTTGAAACTCGGTATGGCTCCATATGGGCAAACAGATGATTTTACAATGGTTTTCAGATGATAATGTTTGTCTTGTAAAAGTATTGTTGTTTCATTAAAAGTAAAGAACCAGATGTAGTGCTTCCTATTTCTTAGTCTCACGTTTCCTAGGTCTTATTTCTATCTTAAATTTCCAGTTTCAATATTTTCTTACGTTGCTTCTACACAAATATTTAATTATTGTAATGGAATTTAGTTCGCTGGAGTACACCGATATTCACTTCATGTATGGAGCAGCTCTTGGCAATGCGACCGAAGCAAGAAGAATGTATGCAGCTGCATTTCCAAACCGCCGTCTCCCTTCCGACAAGGTGTTCACAAGAACTCACAATCGGCTGAGAGAAGTTGGTTCATTTGAACGGAACAGGGTAATTGCTGGTAGGCCTCGAGCAGTTCGAAATGTTGCTTTTGAAGAGGAAGTATTGCAGAAATTCGATTTCAATCCTAGAACGAGTACGAGAGCAGTTGCAAAGCAAATCAATTCAAGTGCTTCTTCTGTGTGGCGTGTACTAAACAAGGAAAGACTTCACCCCTTCCGCTTTCAAAAAGTTCACTCATTGGTTGAACGCGACTATGAGCCAAGAGTAAACTGTGCCCGTTGGTTTCTTCAGCAAGACATTATCCAACCAAATTTTCTAGAAAATGTGTTATTTACCGATGAGTCCAGCTTTACAAGAGAAGGAATCTTCAACTCTCGCAACAGTCACGTCTGGGCCTTAGACAATCCTCATGAGGTCAAAGTGCGTGGTTATCAGCATAGATTTTCGCTGAATGTTTGGACGGGTATCTTAGGTAATCGCGTGATTGGACCATACATTCTTCCTAATCGTCTGAATTCTCCCACGTACATTACTTTTTTAAGAGACATACTACCAGAACTTTTGGAAGATGTGCCTGTTGCAAACAGATATAATATTTGGTTTCAACATGATGGTGCCCCTGCTCATTTCGGAAATGTTGTTACGGACTTTCTGAACATGACCTATCGTCAGCGGTGGATTGGGCGGGGTGGACCAATACCGTGGCCCGCACGTTCACCTGACCTCAACCCTTTAGATTTTTTTTTCTGGGGCCATATGAAAGACCTTGTTTACAGCACGCCAGTAGAAAACGAAGAAGACCTTGTGGCAAGAGTGGTTGCTGCAGCAAGTGCCATTCAAGATGATGAAAATGCTTTTATAGCAGTTCGACGGTCCATGATTGAAAGGTGCAGACTGTGTAATCAAGTTGAAGGACGGCATTTTGAGCAATTGCTGCATTAGTATCAGTGAACCGATTTGAGTGAAATTAATATTTTTCAATGTAAAATAAAATTTGGAGGAAAGTTATTCTTGTATATTTCTGTAATAAGAACGGTTTTCATGAAATTATAAAAAAAATTAATATTGATCTTTAAATGGTGAAAAGTGGTCATGCATGCAGTACGAAAAAAATTAATTTCTCTGTTATTCTTCGACCAATCTTAATAAATTAGGTATCATTGGAATCGTGAAAAAATTTGCTAACTTTTTTGTCTCTTGTAAATTTTCTGTAAAATGGACGGTTTTCGAGATATTCGCCATCAAAAATTTAAAATGAAATTTCAGATCAATACAACATTTCGTTCTTGAGATAAAAATTTTTAAGTGAAAAAAACAAAATGGCATCTATAAGGATAACCGCTGAGTTTTGGACACTTCAAATATGACATTTGTAGTCTCCTAGCATCCAGGTACAATACCCTAAAATTCTCGACACTACTTCTGAAACACCCTGTATATAGATGTAATGAAAAATCTGGTGTGGCGCACTCACACAACTTTCCATTCAAAGATTTGAGCCAACTGGTGACAGGGCAATAACGCTGGAGACACAAATGAGGTCTGCTATCTCTTCATAGTGAATGATTTAATAGAATCAACAATAATTTGCAATTGAATAATCACATTTTCTCGAATTTAAAGCTTATTTTCAATTTTAGGTGAAAATGTTACTGAACATTAATTGTAGAGATTTTCATGCTCAATCTACTCCACTTGATTTTTTTCGTTTCAATTGTATCTGAAGCCTGATAATTGGGAATCTATCTGCATTGATGGGGCGAAGCTCCTGAAATTTTTACAGATATGGGACTTGTGGCAGTTGATAGAGCTTATCGATGACTATTTTAGGTATGAATTTGATCAAAATCGTTGGAGCCGTTTTCGAAAAAATTGCTAAAAACCCTGTTTTTGACAAAATTTTTGCCATTTTAGCCGCCATTTTGAATTGCATCAGATCGAAATTGTTCGTGTCGTGTACTTATATCGTAAGGACCTTACGTTCCAAATTTCAAGTCATTCCGTTGATTGGGAGATGAGATATCGTGTACACAGACGCACATACACTCATATATACACACACACACACACACACACACACACACACACCACACACACACACACACCACACACACCACACACACAACACACACACACCACACCACACACACACACACAACACACACACACCACACACACACACACACACACACACACCACACACACACACACACACCACACACACACACACACACACACACACACACACACACACCACACACACACACACACACACACACACACACCACACACACACACACACACACACACACACACACCACACACACACACACACACCACACACACACACACACACACACACACACACACCACACACACACACACACACACCACACACACACACACACACACACACACCACACACCACACACACACCACACACACAACACACACCACACACACACACACACACCAATACCCAAAAACCACTTTTTTGGACTCAGGGGACCTTGAAACATATAGAAATTTAGAAATTGGGGTACCCTAATTTTTTTCGGAAAGCAATACTTTCCTTACCTATGGTAATAGGGCAAAGAATTTTAAAATGTGTAGAATTTGACAACATATGTGTGTTTGTATTAAAATCTTCGAGTATTCCAAATAATGGTCATGAGTACCTTGAAACATCAGTGAATATTGATAATATCTAATCCAATAAAGAATTGGCTTATAGACGAAGGTGATAGAAAATTCACGAATAACGCTTCATCACATCTGAACTTCTCAACTGATAAACTTGATATTTCGAATTTAGATTCTTAATTTACCGAGGATGGTTATAGGCTCAACTTAAATTCTTCAAGATTTCAGTAGGTCAGTTTTTCTGTTTGTCAAGTCTTTTATTAAACCCTTGCGGAGCACGGGTTACCTGCCAGTATTATATGTTAATCTGCATTTGATGGGCCTGGAGTTTTACAAAATATTTTTTTACTCCCAAAAATCGGAAAATTTTGAAATTGAAAAACTTTTCCTAATTGTACTGGTTCTCCCAGCTTTATCTCTCACCATTTCTCACTTTATCACTCACACATTCTCACTCTATCTCTATCACACATACACTTTCTCTATCTCTCTCTCTCAAATTACTCTTTTACCCCTTCCTATCCTCATCCCATCCTCTTCCTCTTCTCTTTCCCTTCTTCTCACTCACTTTCTCTCTCTCTCACACTTACACCTTCCAATTCTCTTTCTCTTCCTTCTCATACTCTCTCTCTCACACCCTCAATTCCCCACCATTTCTTCCTTTTCAGATCCCATAAAAGCTTCCAATTCTAACTCTATCCCTTCCTATTCTCCTCCTCCTCCTGACTTTCTCTCTTTCTCACTCTATCTCTAATTCTGTCTCTCCTTCCTCTCCATTCATTCACACTGTCTCACTCTCCCACATTCTCTCTCTCTCTCTCTACATCCCCATCATTTCTCCTTCTCAGCATCCATAAAAGATTTAAATTGTTGAATAAACTTGCCGTTTGCTGTTCAGGAATTCACGCCTTGTCCGTATTCTGGCATTCACTACAAACTGTTGGCATACCTTATGAATAACACCAATGAGTTTCCCATCTCACCAATGTTAACAGTCTGAATCCAACCTCACTATATAAACATAGATATCATACCTATGGAGAGGTCCACGTTATAATGGCTGTATTTGATTAACATTGGTGTTGCTATCCTTGTCTATCATTCGACAAAGCAGATTGCGAATGTATCAAATCATGGTGTTGTGTATCAAGTTGAGATGATACTGTATCATATTGTGTTGATACTGTATCATGTAGTGGTCGTTCTTGTTCTGTAATGGAGTCCAAGTTATAATGACATTATTTGATTAACAGTATTGGTGTGGCTTTCCTTGTTTATCATTCAACAAAACGGATAGCGAATGTTTCGAATCATGGTGTTATGTATCGAGTTGAGTTGATACTGTATAATATTGTGTTGATTCTGTATCATGTAGTGGTCGTTCTTGTTCTGTAATGGGGTCCAAGTTATAATGGCATTATTTGATTAACAGTATTGGTGTGGCTTTCCTTGTTTATCATTCAACAAGACGGATAGCGAATGTTTCGAATCATGGTGTTATGTATCGAGTTGAGTTGATACTGTATAATATTGTGTTGATACTGTATCATGTAGTGGTCGTTCTTGTTCTGTAATGGGGTCCAAGTTATAATGGCATTATTTGATTAACAGTATTGGTGTGGCTTTCCTTGTTTATCATTCAACAAGACGGATAGCGAATGTTTCGAATCATGGTGTTGTGTATCGAGTTGAGTTGATACTGTGTCACATTGGTTTGATACTATATCATTTGTGGTGGATGCTGTATCATGCTGTGCTTGTTCTTGTTCTATAATGAGGTCGACGTTATAATTACATTATTTGATCAACATTGATGTTTCAATCCTTGTCTATCATTCGACAAAGCAGTTAGAGAATGTATCAAATCTTGGTGTTGTGTATCAAGTTGAGATTATATGTATCATATTGTTTTATACTTTATAATGTTGTGGTTGTTCTTGTTCTATAGTGTGGTCCACGTTATGATAACTGTATTAGATTAAAATTGGAGTTGCTATCCTTGTCTATCATTCGACAAAGCATTTAGAGAATGTATCAAATCATGGTGTTGTGTATCAAGTCGAGATGATATTGTATCATATTATTGGTTTTGATGATGTATCACTTGTGGTGATATTGTGTTGATACTGTATCATGTTGTGGTTGTTCTTGTTCTATAGTGAGCTCCACGTTATGATAGCTGTATTTGGTTAGTATTAGTGTATCTATAGTGTATCAAGTTGATTTTATACTGTATCATATTTTGTTGATACTGTATCATGTTTTAGTTTTTCTTGTTCTATAATGAGGTCCACATTATAATGGCATTATCTGATCAACATTGGAGTTGCTATCCTTGTCTATCATTCGACAAAGCATTTAGAGAATGTATCAAATCATGGTGTTGTGTATCAAGTTGAGTTGATACTGTGTTATGTTGGTTTGATACTGTATCATTTGTGGTGATACTGTTTGATATTGAGTAGATACTGTATCATGTTGTGGTTGTTCTGGTTCTTTAATGAGGCCCACGATTTAATGGCATCATTGATTAACATTGCTGTAACTATCCTTGTCTGTCATGCAACAAAACAGATAACGCTATCTTTTTCCACCTCTACAACGTTGCTAAACTGTTTTTCAACAATGTAGGGAATTAATTAATTGACAAAACATTACATCTGTATAAAAAATTCATTATTGAATCATTAACAAATATATTTTCTTGACGAATAAGATAGGATTGATTATTATAAACAAGAATGAACCGTCACTACTCCGTCAGATCACTTTGTTAAAATAATTAAGAACTGAGAATTTTGTGAAGTGAACAACTACAAGACAATTGCAATGCAATTACAATCATGAAAATCAGCTTTTATTCAAGCTTAACTACAAGACTTAACCTATTTCAGACTATGTGTAACCTTATCTATTTTTGGGAGGGGAATAGCACAAGGTTGCCTTATTTTTTCTCTCCCTATCATTTTTGATGATGTACTTATAGAATGAATCAATAAAGAATAAATAAAGTTGAGATGATACTGTATCATATTGTGTTGATACTGTATCATGTTGTGGTTGTTCTTGTTCTATAATGAGGCCCACGTTATAATGGCATTATCATTGACATTGAATATCGGGAACCGAGCTTAGCTCTGGAGTACAAAGAATAAATTATAATAACATTCATACAGAAATGTTCCATCTAATCACAGTAAATTGAGATTAATTCTCAGAGGAATGCAAAAATTTCCCTCACAAAGGCCCAGTTGCACAAAAGCCGGTTGAATTTTAACCCTGATTAACTTCACGTGAGCCAAATCAGAGATTACCATTTCAAGAAGATGGATCTACTGGAATTAATCAGGATTGAAAATAACCCGGCTTTTTTGCAACCGGCACTAAGTACCTGATTGAATGATTACAAAAGTTCAACAGCTGAGTCATAATTTTGACTCACTCCCCCACACATGAACTCGCTCACTCACTTCCATCACCAGCAGACGACGAAATAATTATTATCAGATGTTTTTCCAAGGATGAATGATAATTTATTATCCTTTTAATGTCCTTCAGCGCGTTTTCTCAGGGATGGGACCTAGTGCAATCGAATCTTCATATTATAAACCTACTATGTTCTGAATTTCGTGAGAATCGTTAGAGCCGTTTTCAAGATCCGGTCAAATATAAACATCTAAACATCCAAACATCTAAACATATCTATATATATATAAAAGCGAAATGGCACTCACTCACTCACTGACTGACTGACTGACTGACTCACTCACTCACTCACTCACTCGCAGAACTAAAAATCTACCGGACCAAAAACGTTCAAATTTGGTAGGTATGTTCAGTTGGCCCTTTAGAGGCGCACTAAGAAATCTTTTGGCGATATTTTAACTCTAAGGGTGGTTTTTAAGGGTTTAAAGTTCTTTTAGCATGTATATTCTTCTTATTCCAATATCTCAAAATTATAATATTGAAATGTTCATACCATATGTTAATATAGAACTTGTGAAGTATCGAATTTGGGTAGATAAAAATCCCTAACCGAAATAGTAATAGGTCTGAAATAAAGTAACTGGCTAATATCGCCAAATAGATAACAATTAATATTAGATAGCATCAGCTTGTTCTGGCTAAACGGTACAAAAACCAAAAAGGGATTTGAAAGAATTTGTTGCTAATAAATATATTATTATATAAAATATTTTTGAAGATTGAGGTTAGGTATATGCATTCAGGGATCGGCGACCTAGAGATCGACCAAATCGAGCAACGTAGAATCTGACCAAAACCCCTTGGCAGAGCTCTATTGCAACAAAACAGTATGCAATGTGAAAGAACACACGATCACGTGGCTAACTATTAGGTGGCATGAAACAAATATTAGTGTATAGAATATTAGCTAGCATGTAGAGAGCATAAGTAAAAAACCTAATAAAAATAATTAAGTGTATTCAGGAAATAGGAGGTACCAGGCGCATGAATACTGAATCAAATTTGCATGCACCATAGCACAACGGCAGTTAATAGGCGGCAACTGTAGGCCAATTCAAAAATATTTCTATATATTATATAAATGTTCTGGATTTATGTTAAATATTGTATAGTCTATGTTATCGATATGGCTCGAAGGCAAAGAAATTATTAAACGCACAACCTAAGTAATAATTTGATATTTTTTGTACGATCTATTTGAACCTAAATGGCGGAGGACTAAGATATTCAAATTTTA
The DNA here is from genome assembly GCF_014356525.2 of Nilaparvata lugens. NCBI lineage: Eukaryota > Metazoa > Arthropoda > Insecta > Hemiptera > Delphacidae > Nilaparvata > Nilaparvata lugens. The sequence continues at coordinate 1,571,915 of NC_052515.1, forward strand.
TGTTAATTTGAAAGTCGGAAGTAAGATTTGTAAAATTGAGAAAGGAGAAGCAGCACTCGCCAGCCAAATGCCACCATGAGAGGACCCCAAATATTTTAGAGCGTAGTACCTTGCTAATAAATTTGTAAAAGTTAAAGTTAGATCAAATTATTAAATTTCTTAAAAGACTTTGTGATGCTCTTGTAAAGCAGAAGTCATTTTCAATTTCAAATAAATTTATAACCCCTTGGAAGAGACGATTCCGGCTACCATATTCCAGGACCACCAGGAGTTGGACCGACATCGGCGGCTTATAAGAAGATTTTCGACACGTGAGTGATAAATATTGAATTAGTGATGGGCGCCCTAGTGCTTCGAATCTATCTAATAATCAAAGCTAGCTCGTCGAAAGGGTTTTTACTATAAATTAAGAATTTAATAAGAGAAGTACTTGCGCAAGTAAAAATTAGTATTAAAGGTATTTTATTGAAGAAAAAATATAGACCAATACATTTCAGAAAATTCCATTTGGATCAAAGAAGTATAAAATCTAGGCTATTAAAATACATTCATATGGTCTTTAATTTTTGCAATATAATTTGCGATAGTTTGTTATAGCTCTAATTCACTAGATGAATGGCTCTACCTATTCCGTCAGGTGCCGAATCTTGCACCCTGAGATAAAATATATATTCAATATAGAGAAATCTACTAAGTACTAGAGAATTTAATATATATATATATTTGGATTATTAGTGGCTAATTTATCAAGTTGATCTTAAAGAACCTATTTTTAATTGAATTGTCCAAGTCGACAAGTATTAGCAAGCGCATATCGCAGCTACATGCAAAAGGATGCATATGATTTTAAGATAAAGGCACATGGTAATGATTCGTGCCATAAATCTAGAATATAAAGTTTAGCCTGTGATATTTTACTGATTTCAATTATTGTTCTATTGTTATATTATATTTTTTATCGCTCTTTATATATTTTCGCCTCGACCTATTTTTTGCATTATTGTTTAATATATGTATCAAAATGTTTATGGTGTGCAATTTATTTTAGTTCCTCAACACTATAGTATAAGTATCATATTTATATATATATTTATTTTTAATGAATTACAAGAGTTATAGGGGAAGCCCATACCTAGGCCTAGAATGATTTTTATGAGACTGAATCCTATTAAAAAACCATGACCTAATTATATAATTATATCAAATTTTCATGCTCTACCGACTGATGCCAAGCAGGAGGCTAATCGTTATTTAAATATAAAGAATAACGTGACAAACTATAATCTAGATAGAGTACCTCTTCGAAACAGTTGTTCTGGTAACTAAATTAAAAATTTTGTCAGGTTGGCATTAAGTTGAGTTGACTTTGTTAGGTTGGCACCAAGTTGAAAATTGAAATGCATTTATCCAGGACCTCTTAAATACCAATTTATCCAATTAGCCAATGTTAGCGTTTTCTCAGCTTTACTGCGTTTCCTCATCTTTTTCAATAATTGATGGAAATATATTAAAAAATTCAGTACACAGGTTTAGCTGAGGTGGAAAAATTTTGTTCGCCAAAGATACGCCGATATAGTAACAGGTGTTTTACGTGATCAAATTGACATATTACGGTCAAATTCGGTACAGAGGTTCCGCTGAGGTCTACATGCAGGCGATCGAAGCGAGCCCGCTGATCTCATTTTTGGACGATCCAGTCGAGGGTCGAGGGGGCGGAGCACCCTGGCTAGACGGATAAGGCGAGCGAAGCGAGCCTGACAGCTAGTAAACATATAAACAGAAGTTGCTCGATTAATAGTACAGAATGTTGCTATCCTTGTATATTTATTCTACAAATAATGTAGCCAGACTGTTTTTCAACAATGTAGAAGTATTTTTAATTGACTAAACATTTAATCTCCATCAGGAAGATTCATTATTGAATCATTAAAAAATACATTTTCTTGACGGATAAAATATGATTGATCATTTCAAACAAGAATGAACAGTCACTACGCCGTCAGATCACTTTATTAAAATAATTGAGAACTGAGAATTTTGTGAAGTGAACAAGACAATTGCAATGCAATTACAATCATGAAAATCCATCAGCTTTTATTCAAGCTAACTACAAGACTTAACCTATTTCAGACTTTGTGTAACCTTATCTAATTTTGGGAGAGGAATAGCACAAGGTTGCCTTATTTTTTTCTACCTATCATTATTGATGATGTACTTATTGAATGAATCAATAAAGAATAAATAAAGATATACCAGTATCAGCTATCTTGTTTAGGATACAAGCTACAAGGCAGAAAATCGGCAACGCTGTACATTTATCCTCCTCCACTGCCATTAAAACGTGGACCTTTCTATAGAGATTATATAATTATATAGATGAAAGTTATATAGACATTCACGAATAGCGCGCGATTCGAGAAAATTCTTTTCAACTCAATTCCCAGCTTTTATATATTTACTATGTTGAAAGTTACTTTCAACTGTCAGTATATGTTAAATGAGAACCATTGAGGTGAATATATGAGAAATACTGTCAGTTTAACGTGAATATCACAATACACCTTCAAATGTGGGCATTGGTTGCAGAGAGAAGCTTTTTGGTGTAATATAATGAGATATCCTGTCAGTTTAAAGTGGATCACATGATACAATTTATTTTACTGCGCTGTTCACTTACATGGAAATGGAAATGTAGTTAGACGTCCTTTCCACTACACTTTTTATTGTATTGAGAATGTACTTTGCGTTGTATTGTGCAAACATACACATCATTTTTTATTGTATTGAGAATGAGTGCTATGCAAATATATTACTGCTACAGTTATGAGGTAGAAAGGTTACAGGTTATGAGGTTATGAGGCAGGAATATGGAGATTTTCGAGATGAATAGAATAAAAAGCCGTTCAGGTCTGGTAATGTTTTACTTGCAAAATTCTCGCTACACTGTTGAATGCTCAGTAAAGTGAGGTCCACGTTTTAATGGCAGTATTTGATTGGTGTTGCTATGCTATCCTTGTCTATCATTCGACAAAGCAGATAGCTGTATCTTTTTCTAGCTCTGACAAGTTGCCAGATCGGTTTTTTAGCAATGTAGAAGTATAAATGAATGAATAATGAATTTATTGCCAAATACAAGAGATATTTTTACAAATAAAAGTAATCATTAAATTACAATTGTTTTTGGCGTGACTGGAAAAAGAAGCCTTGAGCTCCAGCCACGAGTTCTAAAAATAAGAAATACATTTTTTAATTTGATAACAGCTGATAAATGATACAATTCTGTTGATGGATGATAATCTATGGATGTTGAATTAACAAAATATTTAATCTCACTTATGAGAATGTATGATGTGACGATTGTTTTATTCTTGGTTATCATCTATATACAAATTGCAGAGGGTCTAAGGACCGGATGCCTGAAAGCCATTTACATTTTAACCGTGATTAATTTCACGAGAACCAATAAGAGAAGGCCTTTTTGATAAGACGGCTTCTCTCATTGGTTGTCGTGGAATTAATCACGATTGAAACAGGCTTTTGTGCAACCCGCACTTACAATAATTGTAATAAAACTCATTCCCTCTCACTCTCACACACTCTCTCTCTCTCTCTTTCTTCTCTCTCTCTCTCTCTTTACCCGGTCGTGTGTTGATGGAAAGGATATTATTTTATAGGTCAACGCACAGGTTTTACCTTGTAGGCTACTCCTTGAACTTAGATAGACTCCTCCTTAAACATAGACTAGTAGTTCTGTGAACAGTAGACCTCACGCAGTATTCTCATCCGAAAGTACCTGATTGAAACTATAGACCTTATGGAAATACAGCAATAGACTGGCTTCTCCACACATCTGTGTAATCACTTGTTTAATAATAATAATAATAAATTTGACTTTATTTCTGCGTGAAAAAAATCCAAAAAAAATACAAAACATGTGAAAATTAAGAGTAATAGAAAACTAAGCACTTAGTATTATCATTCTGCTCCACTATAGAAATACAATGAGAAAAAAAATCAAAACAAAGAAGCAAAAAGAGAAAAAAACAATAAAGCTAATGGCTTACTCTACTAGAGCTACACTGCGAACGAAAAATACATCAAAAAAACTACTCTACTAGAGATACAATAAAATAACAGTGGACAGCAACTCAAGATAGAGATTCACAAGTTACAAAGATTATAATACATATACAACATGAAATGAGTCATTACTGTATGCACATGACCTTAAGAAAGGTCACGTCCGCATACAGGAGCACCGACAAAACAAGCGTTGAATTAAACTGTTAGTTCTATGAAAAATAGAAACTAAATACATATACATATATATATACCTACACATATATATGTCTCCATATATATGATGATGATTTATGATGAATAATTTTAAAGTCTGATTTTTACTCTAATATTGGCGTATGAAGGAGGCTCCTTTCTCCTTTTATATTATCCTTGAAATGTAAAATTTTCAAAAACCGTGTATATACGTCGACGCACAATTAAAAAATCTGGTGTGGTACACTCACACAACTTTCCTTGCTCATTGAACTGTAAGCCTCATTCTCAAACGAGAATAATTTAGGGGAATAACATCATGACAATTATTGGCGGCAACATATTATTTGCAACTACGATCAGACTACTGTATATGTGTATATATAATTATTGTTTTCAGAGTACTTTTTCCTTCGTGTAAATTGTGAAATTAGGTGATTTTTTTTTTAAAGTCGTCAAAACAGCTGTTCTACAGATGAAATATCTTGACTATGACTGTGTCTTTTATAAACTGCTCTACCTACCTACCTACCTCATGCACGAGATGGAGGTTACAAAGTCCATTTCTCAAGGATAGGGTGGACCCCCCAATATTTCCCAGGAAAAAGACTCATGCCAGTTAATAGATCTGATAAATATTATACAGGGTATGAATTTGAAAAAAATCGTTAGAGCCGTTTTTGAGGAAATCGTGAAAAACATGGTTTTTAGTCATTATTCGCCATTTTTCTCTCAATAATATTACGATGCTCCTGAAATTTTCCCAGGAATGAGACTCATGCCAGTTGATAGGCCTATAGATAGCTATCTATGATATAATTTGAAGAAAATCGTTAGAGCCGTTTTCGAGAAAACCGTGAAAAACATGGTTTTTTTCGTCATTATCCGCCATTTTTCTCAAAATATTACAGAGCTCCTGAAATTTTCCCAGAAATGAGACTCATGCCAGTTGATAGAGCTTATAAATAGCTATCCATGGTATGAATTTGAAGAAAATCGTTAGAGCCGTTTTCGAGAAAAACGTGAAAAACATGGTTTTTTAGTAATTATCCGCCATTTTTTCCGCCCATCTTGAATTGAATTTTATTGAATTTCTTATTGTCGGATCCTCATGGTATAAGGACCTTAAGTTTAAAATTTCAAGTCGATCGGTTGATTAGGAATGGAGTTATCGTGTTCACAGACATACACACATACACACCACACACATCACCACACACACACATACACACACACATACACACACACACCACATACACACACACAGACCAACACCCAAAAATCATGTTTTTGACTCAGGGACTTGAAACGTATAGAAAACTTGAAATCAGGGTACCTTATTTTTTTTGGAAGCAATACTTTCTTACCTATACGTTTAGGGCAAGGAAAGTAAAAAGGAACATACCTGTCAAATTTCATGAAAATCTATTACCGCGTTTCGCCGTAAATGCGCAACATATAAACATTAAACTATTTAAACATGAAGAGAATGCCAAACCTCGACATGAATCTTAGACCTCACTTCGCTCGGCCAATGATGTTTGCATGTATTCATTTGTTAATATGTATCAAACTTGAATTGTGTGTGAAATAAATAAATGAATTGGAAAAAAAATGAAAACTGCTAATGAAAAGCTAATTACGCGTGTTTGAGGCGCTCAAGTCTGTACGCAGGTAGATATGAATACACAAGCATATTTTACAGCGCAAGAAAATAGGTGAGGTAGGCCTATTTGATAGGGTCGTTAGAGGCTTGAAACCCTGCTACGTAGGCGTAACAAATGTGCGCCAATTTGACCTCTTGACCCTGAAACGATGCGAGCAACGTCATAAGTAGCTAGGTCGTCAGAATGGGGTTCAGACTACAGTCACCCCCTATACAGTGACTACAGTCAACCCCTAAAACTTGACAAGAGTTGGATGGCACTTTGAGGCAACATGGTGATAAGGTGATCCAGGGGGGGGGAAAGACGGATCAACGAATATTGCTACCCTCAGCTTCACAAACTGCCTTCTTCCTGTCTTCTTCTTTTCCTCCTCCTTCTTCTCTACCACTCCTTCTTCTTCTTCTTCTTCTCCTCCTCCTTCTTTTTCTTCTCCTCCTTCCTCCTTCTTCTTCTCCTCATCCACCTCCTCCTGCTCCACGACCCTACATTTTTTCCTCCTTCTCCTTCTCATCCTCCTTCTTCTCCTTCACCACCTACTCCTCCTCCCAATACATCTTTTTCTCTCTCTCATTGTCCTTCTCTAAATTCTTCTCTCCCTCTTTCACCTACTCCTCCTCCTCCTCGCAACTCCCTCCACATCATCTTCCTTCTCATCCTCTTCTACTCCTCCAGTTCTCATTCTACAGCTCCTTCATATTCTCCTATATTCCTCTCAAAAGTTATTCTTCTCTTCTCTGTATCATTATTATTACTGTTCTCTTCTTCTTCTTCTCTTCTTCTTCTCCTCCTCCTTCTTTTTCTTCTCCTCCTCTTCTTCTCTTCTTCTCCTCATCCACCTCCTCCTGCTCCACGACCCTACATTTTTTCCTCCTTCTCCTTCTCATCCTCCTTCTTCTCCTTCACCACCTACTCCTCCTCCCAATACATCTTTTTCTCTCTCTCATTGTCCTTCTCTAAATTCTTCTCTCCCTCTTTCACCTACTCCTCCTCCTCCTCGCAACTCCCTCCACATCATCTTCCTTCTCATCCTCTTCTACTCCTCCAGTTCTCATTCTACAGCTCCTTCATATTCTCCTATATTCCTCTCAAAAGTTATTCTTTCTCTTCTCTGTTATCATTATTATTACTGTTCTTCTTCTTCTTCTTCTTCTTCTTCTTCTTCTTCTTCTTCTTCTTCTCCTTCTTCTACTTCTTCTTTTTTTTCTTCCTCTTCTTCTTCATCTTATAGGTTGTTGTTCTTCTTCTTCTAGTACTTTATCATCATCAATTATTATCTTTTTTCTTTCATCATCATATTCTTCGTTCTCTTACACACACAGACCAACACCCAAAAATCATGTTTTTGGACTCAGGGGGACTTGAAACGTATAGAAAACTTGAAATCAGGGTACCTTAATTTTTTTTGGAAAGCAATACTTTCCTTACCTATACGTTTAGGGCAAGGAAAGTAAAAAGGAACATACCTGTCAAATTTCATGAAAATCTATTACCGCGTTTCGCCGTAAATGCGCAACATATAAACATTAAACTATTTAAACATGAAGAGAAATGCCAAACCATCGACATGAATCTTAGACCTCACTTCGCTCGGCCAATGATGTTTGCATGTATTCATTTGTTAATATGTATCAAACTTGAATTGTGTGTGAAATAAATAAATGAATTGGAAAAAAAATGAAAACTGCTAATGAAAAGCTAATTACGCGTGTTTGAGGCGCTCAAGTCTGTACGCAGGTAGATATGAATACACAAGCATATTTTACAGCGCAAGAAAATAGGTGAGGTAGGCCTATTTGATAGGGTCGTTAGAGGCTTGAAACCCTGCTACGTAGGCGTAACAAATGTGCGCCAATTTGACCTCTTGACCCTGAAACGATGCGAGCAACGTCATAAGTAGCTAGGTCGTCAGAATGGGGTTCAGACTACAGTCACCCCCTATACAGTGACTACAGTCAACCCCTAAAACTTGACAAGAGTCGTTGGTTGGCACTTTGAGGCAACATGGTGATAAGGTGGTCCAGGGGGGGGGAAAGACGGATCAACGAATATTGCTACCCTCAGCTTCACAAACTGCCTTCTTCCTGTCTTCTTCCTTTTCCTCCTCCTTCTTCTTCTACCACTCCTTCTTCTTCTTCTTCTTCTCCTCCTCCTTCTTTTTCTTCTCCTCCTTCTTCTTCTTCTTCTCCTCATCCACCTCCTCCTGCTCCACGACCCGCTACATTTTTTCCTCCTTCTCCTTCTCATCCTCCTTCTTCTCCTTCACCACCTACTCCTCCTCCCAATACATCTTTTTCTCTCTCTCATTGTCCTTCTCTAAATTCTTCTCTCCCTCTTTCACCTACTCCTCCTCCTCCTCGCAACTCCCTCCACATCATCTTCCTTCTCATCCTCTTCTACTCCTCCAGTTCTCATTCTACAGCTCCTTCATATTCTCCTATATTCCTCTCAAAAGTTATTCTTCTTCTTCTCTGTTATCATTATTATTACTGTTCTTCTTCTTCTTCTTCTCTTCTTCTTCTTCTTCTTCTTCTTCTTCTTCTTCTTCTCCTTCTTCTACTTCTTCTTTTTTTTCTTCCTCTTCTTCTTCATCTTATAGGTTGTTGTTCTTCTTCTTCTAGTACTTTATCATCATCAATTATTATCTTTTTCTTTCATCATCATATTCTTCGTTCTCTTCTTCTTAGAAATCTCATTCCTCTTCTCCTCCTAGTTCTTCTCCTTTATCGTGTCCTTCCTCTCCTTGTTCTTTGTGTTTTTCTCCTCCTTGATTTTCTCCTTGTTCTTGTTCTATTTAAGAATAATCATCATCATGATCATTATATTATCCATCATGAACATCTTCTTCTTGCTCTTCATTTTCTCCTACTTCATCATCTTCTTTTTGTTCTTCTTCTAAATCATCATCATCATTATCTTCATCCTCTTCTTCTCCTCCATCATCATCTACTTCTTCTTCTTCTTCTTCTTCTTCTTCTCCTCAATCATTTTCATCTTTACTCCTTCCCCTCTTTACTCTTCATCCTCTTCTTCTCCTTCATCACCATCTCCTTCTTCTTCTTCTCAATCATCCTCATCTTTTCTTCTTCCCCTTCTCATCATCAAAAAAATCTTTTTCTTTACCTCTTTCTAACCCTTCTTCGCTTCTTTCTACTTAACCACATCTTCTCCCTCATTCTTCTCCATCTCATCCTCATCCTACTCTCGAAAGTATTTTGTAGAGCAGGAGATATTGATGACGATGCTGATGATGCCGGGATGTGTGTATGCTACCGTACCCCTTATCAACCCCTATAAAGCCCTCGTATCCCTCAGTCTTGTAAATGTGTTGTAACCACATACTTGAATATACCTATATACCTCTGTATCTATATACTGTTGTTAACAACTCTCTACTAACCCACATCTTTCCTGCCTCAGCTCGATACAAACTTCGCTAAAACCTCACAAACCAAGAGAAAGAACAGAAAACTCTATAGTGAGGTCCACGTTATAATGGCAGTGGAGAAAGATAGCAAAACGGTGTTGCCGATTCTCATGTGATTACTCCAAGTTGTATCCTTTTATGACTAGCACAACTGATTATCCAAATAAATTTTTGCACAAGCTAGAACCAGTGATAATCAAATATCCTGTTTTTTTTCTTTGTAAGTATTTTGTTCTCTCTGCTAGAACTATTGACTATAACACTCAACTCACACTTACGCGACTCAGGTCGAGAAGAGACTCGACTCTGGTCGAGAGCATGTGTTTTCAAATGGTGACGTCGCGGAGACTAGAATCGACTGGTCTGAGTGTCTCCATTTGGAAGCACATGCTCTCGACTCGAGTCTCTTCTCGACCTGAGTCGCGTAAGTGTGAGTTGAGTGTTATAGTCAATCAAGAAGAGGCTAGAGTCGCAGATTCTTCACGACTTGAGTCGCGTAAGTGTGAGTTGAGCCTTATTGAAGGTCAATATTTCGTTGATTAATTATATTTCTACGATCTGGCGACATTGATGAGCTGGAGATTTTTTCAAATTCCAACATTTTATTTATTTATTTATTCATTCACTTCAAACAATTTTATTTTAATGAAATATTCCGATCACAAATGATAAAACTGTAATGGACACTGCCCAGCCCAATAAAATTTGTTATTTCAACAATTATTGTATTGCTTTAAAATTGCAATAAAATTATCTAACAATGTTTGAATTTTTGTGTTAACATTCTATGTTTGTTTCTCCTTTGAATTATCAGTTTGTAATAATGTTTGATTTTTGTAATTTTCAGAGCGGGGTAGGCAGTGGGGTGAGTCCCAGCGGGGCAGGGCCCCCTGTGGGGGGTGTTGGTACCCCCACACGACGCAACAGTCAGGTGCGGTCCCCATGCATCAAGCGACTGCCCTCGGCACCTGTCACACTGCAAGGGTGGCTGCATAAGCAGGGCTCAGACGGACTTATGCTCTGGAAGAAGCGATGGTTCGTCCTGTCCGACTACTGTCTGTTTTATTACAAGGGTACGTTCAAAAATAAGTATTTTTTTAAAACTATCAACTTTTAAACACCAACTATCAACTATTTTTAGCATTTAGGCCCGGTTGCACAAAATCCGGTTAAATTTTAACCGTGATTAATTTCATGATAACCAATCAGAGAGGTCTTTTTGATAAGACGGCTTCTCTGATTGGTTCTCGTGGAATAAATCACGGTTAAAATTTACCCGGCTTTTGTGCAACCGGCACGTAATCTCACTAAATCATACAAACCTACTGTCTCTTTTATTACAAGGATATGATCAACATTAACTTGTATTTTCATTGTAATGTTTATTTTCACAATGTCTCTTCTATTATAGTGAGGTCCACGTTATAATGACAGTATTTGAATGACTTTGTTGTTTCTATCCTTGTCTATCATTCGACAAAGCAGATAGCGCTATCCTCTTCTAGCTCTGAATTAAAGGATATCCACGTGCAAATGGGAGTTCGCCTCAGAAATGTTATGAAGTGTACAAATTCGACCCAGTAACTGGAGCTACCTACCGGCAGATTTGGGACCAGTAGGCGTTCCAATCCACCAATCAGGAGAGAGTATGGGGAACTGGGATGCTTACCTTGCTGCCATTGGTCTTTTATTCTCACGTCATGAATTTGACATTTTCTGTCATTCCCGCTCTCATCTACACACACTCTCACTCACTCACTACCTTTCTCGCTCTCTCATACACACTCTCTCTCAATCTCTCTCTTTGGTAGAGAGTTAGTGGGAAGAATACTTCGAATATTCTTTCCAAAGAATGGACATTGATATGTCCAAAGCTCCGCCAATTTATGTAGATGCATAACAATATTATCTATTTTATCTATAGTTATTACGAATTGTTTTTTTTTTCTTACTATATACAGCTCAATAATTATTTTCTTAATTTATATTTTGTAAATTCATCCATAATTTTGCTGTATTGTCAGCTATTGTATATAAGTGTATAAGCCAGTATATATTGTAATCTACATAAATAAAGTACTCAATCAATCAATCAATCTCTCTGATACCATATTCTTATTTTGCAACATCATCATCTTCTTCTTATTCTCTTTCTCCACATATCGTCTTCTTTTTCTTCCCCTCGTCACTTCTTCTCCTTCATCGTCTTCCACTTCTTTTCCTCTACTTCTTCTCCTGCAACCTACTTCCTCATCTTCTTCTTCTCCTTCATTATCTTCTCGTTCTGTCTCCTCCTTCTTCTCTTGTCTTCTTCTTCTTCCTCTTCCTTCTTCTACTTCTTCTCCTTCTCCTGACTTCTTCATCTTCTGTATTTCATACATCTGATGTATTCTCATGTCATCTTCTCTATTGATTCGATGTAGGCCACTTCTTTTTTGTATTGATAACTACTGAACTATATTCCACTTCCAATATTTTGATTCGACTGAGTCACTGTCGATGTGTTGTACAGTAGAACCCGTTCCATAATATATGTGTGTTTTTATTTCATTCCAATTATTCAATTCATGTTCCAATTATTTCCAATTCATATAAAGAATTTCTGTCTTTTTCTATTTTAGGACAAGAAGAGGAGAAGCTGTTGGGTTCCATCCTGTTGCCATCGTACCGAATCTCACCTTGCTCCTCGGATGACAAGCTGTACAGCCGCAAGTTCAGCTTCAAGGCAGAGCACGCCAACATGCGCACTTACTACTTCGCGGCTGAATCCCAGCAACAGATGGCCCAGTGGATGAATGCCCTTAGTCTGGCATCCATATTACAGGATTCTGCTAACTGGTAACTAGAAATATCTACTGAAAACTGTGATTTTCCTCTCGATCTTAGATAGTATATAATGGGTTGATTGAATAAAAACTAGAGAATCTAGTGGCTAGCAACTAGCCATTTTTTGTAGTAGTTCTAGCAGAGGCGAGGCATTCGGTCATCTCTGGATTCGCCGATGACTGGACAGAAATCGATATGTAATGTGTATTTATTATTAAATTGAAAATAATCAAAATAAACACAAATAAGATGAAAAAACCAAAAGAGAAACGTTTTTTGCGAGCGCGCCAAGTTTGAATAAAGTAGACTACTCCATCATCAGTTCCATCCGCTCAATATGTGATTCTCAAAAATATGCGATTCCAGTAATGCTATTTAGCATTGTTTACCACCACTTTTCTGCATCATCACTCTCCCTCTCCCCGTAAATGATGGTGGAGTAAACGGTCAAATACATCGCTATTTTCTGCGATTCCACTGTTCCGCGCCAGTGCTGCAAACCGTACGGCACGTTAATTATTTTTGTTTGCCATTTGTTTTTGATAATTATTATTTCTCCTATGTTTGGTTTTGAATCATCTAAATTTAGAAATCTACTTTGTGAAAATAATTAATAACTGAAAATTTATTGAAGTGAACAACTACAAGACTTAACCTATTTCGGACTTGGACTATGTGTAGCCTTATCTTAATTTGGAAGAGGAATAGCAGTATAGCACAAGGTTACCTTATTTTTTCTCTCCCTCCCTGTCATTTTTTATGATGAACTTGTTGAATCAATGAAGAATTTTATATCAATTTTCGAAATCAATTTCAATTATTGAGTGCCAGTTTCCGAGCTTGAAATTTAGCCAAGTTCAAGATTTTTCAACTCTAGGATTTTGAATAGTAAGCATATCTCATACTACGTGTCATCTTGCTCGACAAAAAATCGTCCAAAATGAAACATTATCTTTTAAGTAGGGGATGCAGCTTTCATTCAAGTTTTCAACTGAATTATTGTTCCTGGAAATGATAGAGCCAAAAAGTCACGCCTCGCCCCTGAGTTCTAGGTAGCTGCAACTAGAAGTAATCAAACATAGGTCATGCTTCCGGAAAATTCTTAGGGTATCATCACATTTGATGCACTTATGTGCAAGTGCACACGTTGTCATGCATGACCAAGCACGCAGAAAAGGAACAAAATGTGGAATGAGCAATAGGAACACTCACACTGAACGCGTGCACTTGCTGGTTTCGTCCAGTGAAAGCAAGAAATAAAGTTAGTGTTTCTATGGCTCTATCTTGTTCCTCATCTTTGTTTTGATCTGAAGTGTACTTGCGCATTCGTACATCCAATGTGATCCTACCCTGGAGCTACCCTTAGGCAATCATAGAAGTGGAAAAACATTGTTTGCAGGGTTTCAAAGTCTCTCTCTGAAGAGCCTGCTGTAGGGATCAACTTATGAGACTGTGACTGTAGGTCCAAAATCAGCTGTCAGCTGCTGTCGATTTCAAATTTGAATATTATGATATCTGATGCAGTGGTCTTATCATATTGTTCAATTTCCTACATAGATTTTATCCTTGTTATTTGATATAAAATCTGATTCCACAAGTAGTTCTCATCCTCCAGACAATTCCACAGCGATGTCAATTCATTAACATGGAAACTACCGTATTCTATTGCGCATTATTTTATCTGACAAGGCCAGCAAAACTTAACTTTGTGCGCTGGCCAACCGAATTGATTCAGATTCAGATTCCTTTATTCATGTTTTTAACAAAAGAAAATTCAACTTACGTTCTAGCGTTGAAAATAAATACTAGTAGAAGTGAAATAATATGGTGAATCATATCAACATACAGACAGTTTTACAATAATATTGAGCAAGAAATATGATGAAATATGGGAAAGTTTATGTCTAACTGTAATGTTTCCACACGAAACGATGAAGTTTGGACCTTTAGATGTCCATTCTCAGAGAGGGTATCGAGGATATCCTCTCCTTCAACACTTGACCGTGAATAGAAAGTGAATGTGGAATAGAGAGAGAAAATATTTTATACCTTCATCATTCACATTATTTGAAGTTTTACAAGGATAAAGCTATTCTATCCTTGAATTTCACTTTCAATTACAACTGCTCGTTGACGATCACTTTGAATACATTAAGGTGCGTACAGATATACGCGCCGCGAACATGAGCAATTCACTTTTAATCAGCGGACTATATCTGTATTATATCTGATAAATTATATCTGACTATATCTGATATAAAAAGCTTGGCATCAGCTGATTAAAAGTGAATTTCTCATGTTCGCGGCACGTAAATCTGTACGCACCTTTAGAAACGACATGGAAGTCTATTATAGGTCACAAAAAATTAGTCTATGTCGGTTCAAAAGTATAGTCGAGTAGTGAGTATCGAATAAATTTGAATTGAATTTAATATGAAGCTATCTATTTTATCTAAATAATTTGAAATGATCTCATAGTTATTGTTATTGATGAAATCTTCTTTCTTTTGACAGTTGGGACGAACACAGATCCGGAGGCTCAACAAACAACCGCAATAACATTAACAACAACAACAACACATCAGACAGCGACTCAGGCTTCCAACCGAACCAACGTTTGCAACCACACCACACCTACAACGACATCCCCTCACAGAATACCAACAACAGTTGGCAGACCTGTCACACCAACATGCAACTGCCTCCAGGCTACCAACCTTTGTACGCGAATGCACCTCCGAAACCCAGACGTCTCAACGATAGTTCTTCGACTGAAAGATCTCCGGAACGTCACCATGATGACGTGGGAGGTAGAACCTCGAGGATGGGTGCTCAACCTCAACAGGAAACCTATAACAGGGGAGTTCCTCAACAGGAAACCTATAACAGGGGTCCAGTGAATGTTCAACCTCAACAAGGGGTCGTCTATAATGCTCAACACTCTCATCACAGAACTGTGAACAACCTGTACGTGATCAACAATATCAGTAGCTGTAACAACCCTAACGTAGTTTCCACTGCTCAATTGATGAATAACTCTGAGAGGAGAACTCCAGATACTTATGGGAGGTCAAATAACGCAACTCCTTGTGCTCAACAGGCTGTGAGGGTCAAACAACGCAGCGCTGATTATGAGGATGTCTACCAGAATAATCCTGATTTAGTTGCTAACACGAATGTGCATCATAGGGGTTGTCAATCGCCGTATCATCCTGGAGGTAGCATACCAGGAGGTGCAGGAGGTAGCATACAATACCTACCAGGAGGAACCTCTTCATACCTACCAGGAGCAACAGGAGGTTCATCTCCATACCAACCAGGAGGTAGCATATCTCATCAACCAGGAGGAACATCTTCATATCTACCAGGAGGAACAGGAGGTACATCTCCATATCAACCAGGAGTTATAGGAGGAGCAACAGGAGCCTACCAACCAGGAGTTATAGGAGGTACCATATCCTATCAACCAGAAGGACCAGGAGCCTACCAGGTGCAATACAGGAGGTACCAAGCTCAGGAAAGTGTGGAGGAACGCCAGAGGCGGTTCCAGGTGAGACCTCACAGTGCGGACTTCCTAGAGTATGACACCAGGTACCATTCCCCCACACCACAGAGTAGCGAGAGAGACTCATACGACGGCAGACCTGTGAGACCACAGAGTCAGCGGAGGGTTAGTGGTAGTGCTCAGCAGAAACCGCGACCGAAGTCCAGTATGGAGATAGCGCATCCTAGTGACTTTGACACTCAACAGCATTGGTCAGAGGAGAGTTATGCGAGGAAAATGAGACAGAGTGCTTCATTTGTGGCTCCTCAAATTCAGGTGCCCAACGCTTCATCTAGGGCGACTACACCGTCCTTGAAACAGGTGGCTTTTCCTGGTGTAGGGTCGATGCCTTATGATGCAGCCGTCAGTTACAACCATACCAAATCACAGGGGAGTGCTACAATGCGGAGTCATTGTGAGGTAAGAATGAAATATCTGAAAAAAATATTTTAAAAAATAAGGAAAATGTGAATAATAAATAACAATAAACTCTGTGCATAATGAATGTGAATACGACACAAAGAAAAAGAATGCTTTTGTAGCCTACTGCTACTTGCTTCTAAACATAATCAATATCAATGAGATTTGTTGACAAATTTGTCATGTTTGTCATCTTTACATAGTCTACAAGCATAATCATTAAGTAACAATACAATAAGTCTCAAAAATACAACATAATCGAATGGATAGTTGAGTTGAAGAGATGAATAATTCTCAAACATTTCAAATAATTTTCATATAAGGTTAGCCTAGTTATTCGTTGGATCAACTAGTAACCTCCCTTCTGTTCTTTACTATTTGTAAACTTTGACCCATATTTTTCATGTTTCTCTTGAATATATTGAGTAGACTATATAACACGAAAGGAGAATGGAAGAATACTATTTTATTCAGTAAAAACCAATATTATATTGTAACCAATTTTATTGTAAGTTATATTCCGTCTTGTATTCAAGTGCACTATATTGTGTGCCTACTCTTCATTATTTTTTTTGTGTAATTTTGGTCGTATATAATCAATTGTACGATTATGTTTGACTTGCCTGCATGCTTTTGTAGCCTGATGAATCATTGGCTTTGTATGGAATAAATATTGTATTTTGATGTGATTTGAAAGGTGGAATAATCACATGGAGAGTTTGTGTGAACTCTTCCATTTAAACCAATAGTATTCTCTCCTGCGCAGCTAGGCAGATTTCATGAAAGCTCCCATCTACTATCATCAATTTTAAATTTTTTCCTACAGATACCTTGAAAAGTGACAATTTGTGCACTGATTGCAGGCCGCAAAGAATCACTTTTCCGCACTAGTGCGCAAAGTGAGTACTTTGCGTACTCCAGATTTGCAGCATGACAACGCAAAATAGTTAGTAGGTTATATGGAGCACCAGTGCAGCAAAATCAAAAGGTAGTTGGTAATACTCATAGTGAGGCCCACGTTATAATGAATGACAGTGGAGAACGGCGTTGCCTTGCCTTGATTATAGTCATTTCAATGCTTACATAACATACACCCCCTTCAAGCAGTCACAAAAATTTTCAATTGAATTACTTATCATCATAATTCAATTATTATTATTATTCAATTTTAAATAAATTAAGGTTTTTATTAATAATAAAATTACACAGAAAAACATTTGATGGATTTCAGGGAATTTTACCCATAATTACTCACTTTTCATATTCAATGGTAACTGTTTCTTTCGGTGCAGCAAACTGTCACTTTGCGCACTAGTTGCACAAATAACTATTTACAGATGGAAATTACTAAGATATTGCAATTATTCAAGTGCTAATGAATTGATAATAATGATTCAAATTTTTTGGTCAGGTTTGCAAGTAGAACGATTTTGAGGATAATTTATATGAATACTCCTATTAGGACCAATATAGTATACTTTTGTGTCTGACTGGGCAGAATCATTATGAAAGCTCCCATTTAATATCATTAATTTGTCAATTTCTTGTCAGGTAATTGAACGCCAAGAACGCAAATGGAACGACTACGTGGAGAGCCGAGGCACTGTCCCGTTTGTGAGGTCGGCTAGTGCGAGGTTGGCAAGACAGCTGCCCGATGACCTTGACTTCGACCCCAAGGTCACTCACCCTGATAACCTCATGGAAACAGGTCAGCTGGCTTTCAAGCGACGTAACAGCACGGAACCCAGGGAGAGCGGTACAAAGATTCAACAGGTATGGTCTGATAATTATTAACTTAATAAAGTCGGTAGAAATGATAGGGAGGCATTGATAGCAAATCAAATCAAATCACTTTATTCTCACTATTTACAAATAATACAGTATAGTTACAGTACATTTATATATAATATACCCTTACGTTATGAGAGACTCACAAGTAGGCTTAAGCCTGTGTTTTTGAGGGCCTGGCGTAATTCGCTGAATTTAAAATCGATAAACCAAAATTATGAAAATTAATATATTAAACTAAATTTGAGAAAAATACAGATTAAAGAAAATGATATGAGTAAAAGTTGATATTGTAGAAAGAAAACAAATAATTGGCTGCAGAAACAGCCAGTTATATTTAATGACTAAAAAGTTAGTAAAACTAAAAGGTAGATACACTATAGTAATGCAATTAAATACCAAGTTATAAAAGAATTTTCCAAAACTTAAAATGAATGATGGACAATCCAATTAAAAACATGTAATACCATAACAGTAAACTACACTGGCTACAAAAAAACACTCTCCCTTTTTAACTGATTTCAATAGAAAATAGCTGTCATTCACGTTATCCCAGTATATCTGATCCTGATGTAATGTTAATTGTTCATTTTTGTTAATAAGCATTAGGATATCAACTTCAACTACAGTGTATCAGTCTATCTATAGTGAGATTCATGTTATATACAGAATGTTCTGGAAAGTGCCCATACGTCAGGACGTGATTCCACTCATCAAAAGAAGAAAAAAGTTCTAATTAACATAGTTCCGAATATGCTTAGTCACCTAGTTATACAGAATGGAAGATTCCAGTTCCCCTGCCGAAACGGAGCCCTACGGGTATCTGTAGGCTGTTAATTAAGATGTACAATTTAGCGTACTTTATGTAAAATTAACTGAAAAATTGGATAGAACAGTTTCCAGACCTGTAGCTACAGTAATTTTTAAGATATGTGACGAAATACGCGAGACTTGGTCCTGAAAAACAAGTTCCTTTATGGTTTGAAGCTGATTCACTATGTTAAATGTACAATAAACACAAAATATGCTTTCACAGAACTTGTAGAAAATTTAATTTCGAAGAGAAAGATGTCGAATAAGTCCATAATGGACAAACTCAACCTGAAAAAAATCCTTAATTACATACAAAACGCATGAAAATAGACAAAATCTGTTAAGCTACATTATTACCTGGATAATACCTACATTATCAATTTTAATACATTGGGTACCAAATATGATATTTTAGAAAAATTCTTCCTCTCTGAATTGGGTCACACCTGATTTCAGCTATGATCCACTTTCCAATAATTATTGGCAAAAGTAGGACCGATAACACTCTCAGTAAATCAGAATAATTCACATCACGTTTTGCAGCTCTCTATCAGCACTATTCTACACCATAGAATATATTATTTGATTCAGTATTATAGAGAATTTTATTGTATACAAAATTTAATCTCACTCAAATTCAGCTACAATTCGCCGTTTAGAAGTTCTAAGCGAAATACGGAATCCAAAACATTTTCAGAAGAGTACAAATTAATACACTTTTTCAGCTTTCTTTCTTGTCTATTTTTATATGTTGGATCATGATATTCCATTATATATTGTAGAGAATTTTTCTGTCTACAAAATTGAATATCACCTAAATTCTTCTACGACGAACCGTTTAGAAGTTATAATCGAAAAACTGAACCAACTACCAATTTTTTTATCTGAGATTTCGGAAGCACTCAGATCTCAGTTACCAATCAAACTTGAGAAAACAGACTACAGAAATTCAGCGACCGTAAGCTGCTGACACCTAGCGTCAGAAAATGTAACTAGAACTTCACAAACCGAACAACTTTGTAACATGGTTTCAGTTTTATGAAAGTTACGGCCTTCAAGCTCAGTTAATCGAAAAATGTTATTCGACAAGAAATGTAGAGAAAAAAATTTGTCTATCGAATTGTGCTGATGATTGTTCAATTTCACTAGTATTTGACAACAATTCGTGAAAGAAACTGAAGAGCTCTATGAATCGGTTCAATTCGTCACTTCCACGGTTAAGCAATCCGTATTTATCCCTCAAACTTGTGAGAGAATAATATTTCGTCTCAATCGATAGAAAATTTCACGTTCTAAAACTTTTGTCCTATTAAATTTACCAGCTAAAGCCACGGTAAAGTCACAATTTCATTAAAACTGATGGACTGATTTCCTGTCTGTGCTGCTATCGCTCAGCTCCACGTAGTTCACGCTTCTCCCGCTAGATAGCGCGGGGGTTCCGAATCTGAATTCTAGCAGCCAGGCTCACAGCTCACAGCTTCTTGAGTTGCTTTGGCTTCAGAATATTGGGAGCGTGGACAATGTACCTTCTTCAGTTTTTCGTTTATAACTTTTCTTTCTCTTATTCTTCTTTTTCTCCTTCCCCTTTTCTTCTTCTTCTTCTTCTTCTCCTTTTTCTTCATCATCTTCTTCTTCTTTTTGATCTTCATGCTCATCTACTTCACCCCTTTTTTCTTCTTCTTCTTCTCCTTCCCACCTTTTTTTCTTCCTGTTTTCTCCTTCTCCTCCTCCTCATCTTCCTGTCTTCTTCTTATTCGCCTATCTTTTCGCCAGTCTTTTCATTTTTCATCTTCCTTACCTGCTTCTTCTTCCTCTTCTTCTTCTTCTTTTAAGTTTCATTTTGTGAGGTCCACTATATAATATTGCAGTATTTGATAAACAATGGTTGTCCACGTAATTATGGTAGTATTTGATCAACATTGGTGTTGCTATACTTGACTATCATCCGACAAAGCAGATAGCGCTCTCCTTTTCTACCCTTGAGACTTTGGCGGTGGGGGGGAATAATGTCCGTAACTCCGCGTTGCCAAATTGTGTGTAATTTCAATCTTTTCATAAAAGCCTGTTTTTGACTGGGCAATTATTATTGTATTCTTTCTGTTATTCTTCTTCTTCTTCTTCTTCTCTTCTTCTTCTTCTTCTTCTTCTTCTTCTTCATCTTCTTCTTCTTCTTCTAATTCTTCTTATTCTTCTACGCTTATCTCCTTCTTCTTCGCCTGTCTTCGTCTTTTATTTCTTCTTCTCCATCACCATATCTTCTCCTTCTCCTGACTTCTTCTTCTTCCCCTTATCTTCTTTTTCTTCTTTGCCTGCCTCCTCCTTCTTCTTCTTCTCCTTCATTTCATCCTTTTACTGTTTTGGATTTGATAGTCTTAACGTGATCTGAATTATACAATCACAATAATTATTGTAATTGCAGAGAGAAGAATCAATGAAACGTCTCCTAGAATGGAAACAGCGTATGCTGCAATCCCCGCTCACCCGCAAAAACTCCGGGTCATCGTCGGCCGGTGGCCGGTCAACCACACACCAGGAGCTCAAACACTACAAGCAACAGCTGGCGTTGTCCGCCGACCATCAGTCAGCTGTTCAGCTATCAGCTGTCAATTCAACAGCTGATCAGCTGTCAGCTGTTGATCACCAGCGGGCCGTCAGCACGATGCCTGAGATGAGATCTTCTAGGAGGAAAGAAGACCAGGCGCTGAGATCTGCTTCTACCAGGAGCCGAGACGACCAGGCGTCGAGATCTGCTTCTACCAGGAGTCGATCCCAGGACGGTAGGAGGTCGGCCAGTCTTGCCAACCGTTATACCAGCTACTCTTCAGACGATGAAGGTAAATTACCCAAATTTGATCAGTTTTTTCCTGCACTGAGCTGTTGTCAATAATATAGGGTGTCCCAAAATGGATAACCAGTTCCAAATTACTATAACTCTGATGATTTTCAGCTTAACTATCATTTTTTTACATTCCACAGTTTGTTCAATTACCCAATTCTAGAAAAATTGTTTACAAATTATTAACAGAGGAGGTACTGTAAAAGAGTATATCCGTAATACAGAGTGTCCCGAAATTGATGAACAGTTCCAAATGACTATAAGCAGAGAAAACTTCTATAATATGCTATATTTGTATTCTGTGCTATAAGGCTCAATTCACACTTACGCGACTCAGGTCGAGAAGAGACTCGACTCTAGTGGAGAGCATGTTGTTCCAAAATGGTGACACTCAGACCAGTCGATTCTAGTCTCCGCGACGTCATCATTTGAAAACACATGCTCTCGACTAGAGTCGAGTCTCTTCTCAACCTGAGTCGCGTAAGTGTGAGTTGAGCCTAACTTCAATGATTTTCATTGAACTATCATTTGTCACATTCCTGAGTTTGTTCAATTATAATGCCCAATTTAAGAAGAATTCTCAATAAAGAGAGGTAATAATAGCCTATGGATAGTTGACTATGGCCCCGTTGCATAAATGCCTGTTGAATTTCAATAGTGATCTAATGACGTGAGAACCAAAATATAAATCAGATTAATTTATTGCTACAGAAAAACACTTCACAATTTTTATCGGCCACAAATTTTAATAATAATATTGAGAATTTTGTTGGAAAGAAGGCTTCTCTGATAAAAGAAGACTCTCATGGCTTTTAGTCACTGTTAGAATTTGCCTTTGCCTTTATGCAACCGGCAAAAAATTATAAATTTTTATATTTTCGAGTTTGTTCATTTGCCGACTTTCAAAAGAATTCACAATATTAACAGAGGTGATAATATGAATAGTTGACTAATAGCCCCGTTGCACAAAAGCCTGTTAAATTTCATTCACAATCAAATGACAACTAGAGAAGGCCATTTCTGGAAAAAAGCTTCTGTGATTGACACTCATGGTGTTTAATCACTGTTAGAATTTAACATGCCTTTGTGCAACGGGGGCGATAACTTCAATGATCTCAACATACCAATAAATTCCTACATTTTTGAGTTTGTTCAATTGCCGAATTTAAGAAGAATTGTTTACAATTAACAGAGGAAGTGCTGTGGAGAGTTGAGTGTGGCCCGGTTGCACAAAAGCCTGTTAAATTTTAATCATGATGAACTACACAAGACACAAGAGGCAATCAGAGAAAGCCATTTCTGAAAAGAAGGTTCTCATTTCTGATAGGTTCTCAAGATGTTTAATTATGATTAAAATTGGACAGGCTTTTGCGCAATCAAGCATATATTTCAATGATTGAATAATCTTATAATCTAAGAGACTTCTTAAAGATTGATTGATTATTGGAAAGATCATAATATTCATTTACTTTCGGGTGAACTCGGATATACAAAATGATCTACATTATAACTCTCAATTCGAATACCTTATATTTGGGAATAACTAAACATTGCTGGCTTATAATGTGCTTTGATAATCTAATTCTCTTCATGCATTGTGACATTGGGCTCGATTTCAAGGACACTCATTGAATCCAAAGGGCCATTGAACCAATAGATTTAATGATCCATTAAAATTGATAAGTGTCCTAGAAACTGTGCCTAAGCCTACTGATATTGGTGGAAATCTTCGCTTGGCATGTCTGTCAAATTTATCTTGCTCTATCAAAATCTGGCTGATGTTTGAAGAATATTTATCTCCTACTAATTTTAGTAAGGTTCGTTTAGGATGTAATTTCAATTAAATTTCGTTCAGAATTCATGTGGAAACTAAACAGATGTAAGTTGATTTACTTGGACTTCTGATTGACTTGGTTAATTTCTGATTATATTCATCATAGAGTACTTAATTTTCCAATTATTGATATTCAGATAAATCAATGAATTGTCACTTGTTACAGTTCTATTCTTCCATAATTTTTTCCAGACATGTGAGTTTATAATGCAGCTCTAATTTTATAATAGTTATAAATTTTACGGCTCTTAGTATAGGCATGCACTTTCTTACTGATTGCAAATTAGTTTTTCGAATTGAATAGTTTTTGATTCCTTCATTTGAAACTTGCTAGTTTACGTTCTATTTTACAAAAGATCTATTTCATTGTTGTATTAGTTTCTATTCTATTTCATTTCTTTCCCTCTTTTAGATGTTTCCATAATATATTTTGGAATCGATGATATTTTTTCCAAGTCTTCACCTCTTGAGTTCCAGTTTTAAACACTCACTTTTTTGATCAATAAATCACTTTTTCAATGTAATTTTTCATACGTAATTATTCCGATTGTTATCAGCTCTCTTTGAAGCACAGTACTTTCTAGTCTAGGTTTTATTGTTTCTACTACCATTTCTGCTTTTATGAGACAACATTTTTGGAACTATGAATCACGTTTTTGATTCTGATAATAATTTAATATATTCATAGCACCATTTCATCAGTTTTCGTCAATTACTTGTTTTATCCTAGTGTGAATATTTTTTTATTATTTGTGAATTCATTGCCGATTTTCGGAGTATCTTCAAATTGGTAGCTCCAGAATTGAACCAGAGAAACTTGCTATTTCAAGAGGCCTTGTTTATGATTTCTAGTTATCATACTAATGATATTTTGGAAGCTTTTAGAAGCTCTTATGCATTTCTGGTAGAAAGATCCAGGCCCGGTTGCACAAAAGCCGGTTAAATTTTAACCGTGATTAATTCCACGAGAACCAATCAGAGAAGCCGTCTTTTCAAAAACGCCTTCTCTAATTGGTTCTCGTGGAATTAATCACGGTTAAATTTAACCGGCTTTTGTGCAACCGAGCCCTAGTATATTAAATTTTTATTGTTAATTTCTTATAGACTATAGTAATTAAATTGGTATTGAAGATCAAGTCATTTTTAATTTTGATATTGTAGGCTATTTTTTAAATGGTCGTATAGAAAATATAGTAATCAGGTTTGTACAAGTTCTTGTGTTACAGTATTGCAAGAATAATAATTATCATGCCTCTTATTAGGTAGAATATATACGTTAGTACATTTAGGCTGCTATGGGCTACTATCAATATCAGAGAGATATTTTAGAAAATTCAGGCACATAGTTTCCTCAATGTTATTCAATTAAAAATGAATTTATTATCATTTTAGTTGGTTGTCACGATTTGAATGATGTAGGCTATACTATTATTGTGTTTGAAATGGCCGATTCTTACGTCTTTATTTATAAATGCAACTCTTATCCAGTTAATAATTATTATTAAACGAAAATCCCAATTGAATGCTGTAAATCACCCCGAAGACTTCTGCTACTGCAAATATTGACAACAGGGTAAACAGCTAGATGGAAATTCGATGAGCGCTACGTCGGCCCAGGCTGACAAATAATTTTTGTACAGTAGCGCTCATCGAATTTCCATCTAGCTGATTACCCTGTTGTCAATATTTGCAGTAGCAGAAGTCTTCGGGGTGATTTACAGCATTTAATTGGGATTTTCGTTTAATAAAATTTATTCATTAATTAACATTTTAACAACTGCAACTTCCAATTTATTTCCATCTGTAGTCTTATTCAGTTATTTGATCTCAATTCAAATATTTGAATAGTGAAAGAACAATCTTGAAGAAAATACAATCTAGAATAATGTAGACTAGGTACCGTAATACAATAGATGAAGTCTATGAATAAGTCTATGGATGTTTGAATCTATACTAGATAGGAAGGTACTCTTCAACAACGATTTCCAAACTTTGCTCTAATCTCGGTTTCTTGTGATTTACCCAGTCCCATGCAGTTGAGGTTGATGTCCACACGAGCTGTAGGCTTGTGCAGTTTATTGATTGTGCTGAAATTATACATTAGAAGGAATATTTCACCTGATTACATCACATTCTGGTTATCTCTAATTGGGGTTTAATGCTTCATGTTGCTTTTCTCTCGATGGATACGCTTCAGCTTGCACTCAGTGGCTTTTTACTCTTCAATTTTTCAACAATCTTCCAAAGAATAATGAATTTGGATTAGGAATATCTTGGATTTGTGTAGTTTTTTCGACTCTCTTGTCAAGATGTTTTGAATTTGTTCTTCTATTTTTTCATAGTTAGGAACTATCAGTGAGTATAGAATGTGTATACTCACTGGGAACTACCGTATTGATAGTTCTTACAAGACCGTTTGTACCACTTATTTATTTATTTACAATGCAAATGACACAAATGTAATAACATTGAAAGATGAAATAATAAGGTAGTCCTTGTGTTATTTTTCTTCCACATTTATAGGTGACAAATTCCAAGATAAGGTTGGAATTTCACGTGTACAATTTTTATAAAATTTTGGTGCAAAATAAACATTAAAACTATAAATTTTGAACTTAGATGACTTAAATTGATAAATTAATTAGTAATATTCCACTCAAATACCACTTGATTTGTTATATATATTTATTAGTTGCTAGCACAAACTGCACTGAGAATAGTCTACTATTTATCTAGTGATAACAAACCAATTATTTTGCACTAGTGCTGAATTATCGAATTCTAGTAAGTCCTCCTGAAATCTGGTTATAGTTGTTTGCAGCTCTGTTACATATTGAATCAATTTTGAATCAACTATTGATTACATCAATAATTGATGATTGTCATCGATTCATGATACATTCCTAATGATGCTGGATGACATTGATTCAATGCAGTATTATCTGACACATTGACATTCTTGTCATCGAAGGATTTCGATTCTTGTATGATGAACAATGTTGCTGAATATCAATTGAAATCCAAAGTTAGTAGACAGAAATGTCCATTGTCTACTAACGTTGATTGAAATCATGGTTGATAGGATATCAAATACAATCTTCAGGAGAACATGAAATGAAAGAAATAGGCCTGAATTATAAAGGGAGAAAAAATAAATAATTGTCCAACTTCTCAATCTATCGCTTGAAACTGAACCAAAGCTAGTGGAATTACTAAATAAAGCTGGAATGTCTACTGTCTACTAACGTTGATTGAAATCATGGTTGATAGGATAAATCAAATACAATCTTCAGGAGAACATGAAATGAAAGAAATAGGCCTGAATTATAAAGGGTGAAAAAGTAAATAAATAATTGTCCAACTTCTCAATCTATCGCTTGAAACTGAACCAAAGCATTCAATAGTGGAATTCATTTCACTGTGGCAGTAATCCCGGTAGATAACATCAATGATTCCATCCAACTATAATGCTGACTGTTCGAAGTGGATCTCACGATATAATCTATAAATCTAATTATTATCTCAATTATTCTATTAATACTAATTACTCTAATCAACTCATCAAAGCTTTGCATGTGGTCTCTATGCATACATAACACCTCCTGGTAAGTACCTACTGTAATCTATATTCAACATATAATAGCCTAATGTATTGATTTTTAATCAATAAACTGACGCTTTCAACTTCAATTTTGATTTTTAATTTTCGACGCGTTTAATTTAAACTTCCTTTGTTGTTGTTTAAGGGTTCTCATTAGCATATTTCAAATACTTTGTTAGTTACATTATTATCAATCACTATCAAACTGAAAGCTTAAACATTGAGTAGTCATCATCATCATTCTACGTGAAAGGATTAGGCTATTGCTTACACAAAGATCTTATAAATTAGTTTTTAGAATGCAAGTAAGTCTTAATAAACTCAAATTTCATACATAACATTTATTGATTGCCATCTCTTACGAGGCCTTCCAGTTGACCTTCAACCTTCTGGTCTATACCTGAATTCGAGCTGTAAATTATACTAGAGTATGAGTGAAGCCCTACGATTGGCCACTAGCTGTTGACTGATGAAGATAGAGATAGCTCTTCTGTCATTGGCCGAGACTAGACACGCCCTAGTAGACCTATTCAGACTCCTTTCTAGTCTCGGCCAATGACAGTAGAGCTGAACCTTCATTTGTCAACAGCTAACCAACGTATTGTAGGGCTTCAGCCGGCTATGTTCGGCTATCTGATGTTCAAGCTTTGAGTTTACAAGAGATTGATAATGAGGTAACAACCGGAACTAGTATCTCAGATTGTTTTAATAAATTAGTGTTTGTGACAATAACAAGTCGTTTTCATTGAATATCATTTTTACGGCTCGAACTTGGGATGTTTTAGTGAGTATTTCATTCAATTTCGTTACATTTCATTTGAATATAGATTGATAGTTTGGCTATATCAAGCGTTTCAAAAGAATTCAAAAGGTGAACAATGTATTAACATTTTCAAAAAAATATTGTTTAAAATTATCAACTGGGTACTGGAGAGCATGACTTCATTATTTATGCTCTCCTGCCTTGTTATATATCTAAAACATTCCGTAAACGTAAAGTGATTCCCTATGGCTTTTTGTTGGAGAGGAGCTCCTTGCGGGAAAACTTCAAATGTTATCATAACTTCGGATTGCATCGAATATTCAAGGATTAGCTCTAACAAGTGGCTTTGTATCTTCTGCATGCTATAATTGGTGGTGATGAATTAATGCAACTAAAATGAAATAAGATAACAACAGTTCTTTAAAAAAATTATGAAAAACATGAAAAGTAACCTGTGAATGAACCTGTGTTTTGGTGGTATCTCTCTTCAGCAGTGCTGTGTGCTTGAACTCTATGAAAATTGTGCTTGAACTTCATGAAAATTGGGCTTTCAAAATAAAAATCTATCATCGAATCAAGGAGAAACTAATTTCGAAACTGTGATACGCCTGCTTGCCTTGGTCGCATGAGAAAGGATACCTGCATGATTCAAGGAAGATTAACAACTTAAATTCGGGAATATTATTCTGTTATTTTTGTGTTACGTTGCTTATTATTAGGTATGTTTTTGCTCTACTTTGGTTGATGTCCAGGATGGATTAACAACATCATATTGGGAATATTCGAATCCATGGCTCTTTGTCTCCAGATTCATTCAACTAAGGAAATCGATTCCCAATCGATTATCTGAAAAGTTGGGCATTTGAGGTGCTCACCCTCAGTTCCTCGTTTTCCAGTTTCTATATTATATATTGTTCAATACATCCCTTGAGTTTCCACTTTTCCTTAGTGATGTCTATAGCCAAGAAAAGCATCTGCAATTTCATAATAACATTCACTTTTTTTTATCAAACTTTTTCACTGACTTATCAACAAGTCATTTTCATTTCCATTGTTCTATTCGAAATACAGTACTATGATTGTTGAAAAAGTGGATGGAATTGGCATAAGAAATCACCTGGCATGAACGAACGAACGAATACTATAATATTGTTCTTAATTTTCCCATAAGTTTGAATAGAATTCTTTTCCGCGATCCGATGGACAGCGTCATTATTTTTTCCCATTGGTCATCATAATTACAAACTTATCAATGCTGACCAAATGTCTCAAATCTATTTTCTATTTTCTTTTGTTGTAGACTTCTTAGTGCCAGTTAAATTTTAACCGTGATCAATTGCACGAGAACCAATCAGAGAAGCCGTCTTTTCAAAAACGTCATATCTGGTTGGTTCCCATTAAATTAATCACGGTTAAAATTTGACCGGCTGTTGTGCAACTGGGCCTTGGTGTCACTTCCAAGCTTTTTATACTTTGACTGATTTGAACTGTCTTATTGATAAACCAACTAGAATAGTAGGTGATACCCAAAGTTGTTTAGATCACTGTTTTATCCGATTTAGCCAATTGAAATTTACAGTTAAATACAATGCACATATATTACACCTTGGAATAACTGATCATTCAATGATAATTCTAGAACTGGAAGTAGGAAGGAGTTGTAATAGGAAAGATTCAAGTAATAAAAGTAACTTGGTGATAAACTTCAATGAATTGGAAGCCGAATTACAGAGGCTGCAATGGGAGAGCGTTTTAGATAAGAGTTCTGTTTCAGCTGCTTTCGATTTATCATCAGCCAGTTATCAGATCTGATAGAAAAATGTAAATATAGTAAATCTAGAAATAGTTCCAATGCACTACCTGATAAATTAACTCCATGGATTTCAGATTATTTATTTAGAGGTATTGATAGGAAAAAAAATTGTACAAATTGATGATTTCAAGACCATATGATGTAAATCTTAAAGAGTATTACAAATCATTCAGAAACAGGTTGAAATCTGATTTGAGGAAAGCTAAGGAAGAGTACTACATGAATGAATTTGATCATTGTTCTGGTAATGTGAGGAATCAATGGAGAATAGTAAATAGATTGATAGGAGAACGAGAACCCAAGGTAGAAGTTACCGTACTAGCTTAGTAGTGAATTCGCATACTGTCACTGACAAAGAACATATTGCTAAAGAATTCAATTCATTTTTTATTAACATTTCTCAACAGTTACGAAATTCAGTTATTTTTACAGAAGATCACGAAGAAATAGATTCCCGCTTCACTTGTAAAGATATGCCACATTCATTATTCTTATTTCCGACTGACGAAACAGAAGTTTTAAAAATAATAGCTGATCTAAAAAGCAATAAAGCCCCTGGAATTGACAACATTAATAGTTATATTGTAAAAAAAATTGCCATTCATATTGCTGGAGTTCTGAGTGAACTTTTCAATTGGAGCATGAAGACTGGTGAATTTCCTGAATGTTTGAAGATTGCAATTGTGATCCCAATCTTCAAGCATGGTAACAGAGAAGAATGAATTGTTACCGCCCAATATCGCTGTTGCCTGTTTTTGCCAAGATTTTCGAAAAGATAATAAAAATACGATTAATAAGTTTTCTCAAAAGATTTGATTATTTTAGTAAAAATCAATTTGGTTTTAGAGAGGGCCTGAGTACCGAAGATGGTCTGGTTACATTTCTTGAGGATATTTATAATAGTATTAATGAAGGTAGAAAATGTTCAGCCCTGTATGTAGATATCACTAAAGCATTTGATACAGTAGACCACTCAATATTATTGAAAAAGTTGCATGCAGCAGGAGTACGAGGTTTACCTTATAAATGGTTTGAAAGTTATCTCACAAACAGAAAGCAGTGTGTAAGAATTGGTGGATGTTATAGTAATTTTGAAAACATTGTATATGGAGTGCCCCAGGTTCTGTATTAGGGCCTATTCTATTTCTTGTGTATATCAATGACCTATGTAATGCTAAACTAGATGGGAAATTGACTGCTTTTGCAGATGATACAGCACTTACATATACAGGAACTGATTGCGATGCATTATATGTGAAAATGAGTGCCGACTTGAGAGTCTTAAACTACTGGTTTAGTAAGAATTACATGGTAATGAGTGAAAAAACTAAATATATGATTTTCAACCTAAGAGGAGATCTATTCTTTAATACACCATTGTCGTATCACCGTTACTCATGCGCTGCTATAGATAACTGCAACTGCCTGACAATTGAGACTGTGAGCAATATTAAATACCTAGGTCTAGTTATTGACTCAAATCTATCTTGGAAGAAACATGTAGCTAAATTAAAAAAAGAGTTCTGTAGAGGGATTAGGAGTTTTTACATGTTGAGAGAGCTGTGCCCCACTGGTGTGATGATAAATGCTTATCATGCTCTCATTAGTTCCAGGATGAGTTATGGGCTCGTATTATGGGGTGGGACTTATGTCTCAACACTTTATCCCATCATAATTTTTCAAAAGTCCTTCATTCGTATTATAACCAGAACACCTAGAACTGATCATTCATGGCCGATATTTGTTCATCTCAAGATACTTCCAATAAGAAATCTTTATGTTTATAAAGTATTGAAGCTTTTTTTTCTTAGGAGTTTGAATGAAAATCTCATGAGAGATGTGAGATATAATTTTAGACGGTTTATGGTTCAGGTTCCACATTCGAATTTAACGATATTCCAACATTCATATTATTTTAATGGTCCTAGATTGTTCAATCTAGTGTCGCAATATCTAAATTGCCAGGAACTTTCACATTCATTTCTGAAATGTTTGAAAAACTACCTGCTCAGTGTTAATGACTGTGAATCATTTCTGAAAATTGTAAGATGATATTCCTTAATAAGAAATCCCATTATTTATTATTATTAAATCCTGAATAAAAATCTAATTAACATATCCTTTCTTAGAGTATGCATTTTGCATTGTAAATTTTCTATTTTTTGGTTTTATCTCTGTATGCCTTTTATTTTTCTTAATGTAATCACTTCATCCTTGTTTTCATGTGATGGGCTACCGTAGCAGAAAAAAATGTATTTTCTTTTAAGTTATAATTTATTATGCCAAGTTTATTTATAGAGCGGAGCAGCCTACTCCTCTGAGTATTTTTAGTTGTTTTATTAGGAGTAGTACACCCCAATCGGGCTTATGCCTAGGGGTGTCCACTTTTATTTCACATTTTTTTATATCTTTCTTTTTTATTCTGTATTATGTTTGTTTGTGAAATAAATGAATTGATTGATTGATTGATTGATTGATTTCTGAAAGCTCATCGATATAAGATTGTTGCATTCCTTTTGTCAGTAGAGAGAATCTCTCAACTATTTCCTGATGAAAAAAAATTCAATTTAATAATTCACCACAAATTAACGGCTTTCTGACAAGTTATACTCATTAAAATATTGACTGATAACTAAACACTGAAGATGAATGAATATCTCAAAAGATAACATTGAAATGTAATTGAACATATTATTTATTTATTAGGTTAGCAAAAACAATACAACGATCGGAGAAGAAAAAACAGGCTATTGCCCAAAACTTTTTCAATTTCCTAATTCAGTTTCGAATTATGTTGCCCTCCTTCCCTTTTGGAATAATCCATCCTTTTCTAGCCAATGAGAGCAAAGACATGCATTTTATTTTCATGCTACTGTAGTAATTTTGATCGAATTTTTATCTGATAATGTGTGTGCTTGGAACAGAGGTACAAGAATCTCGCGAATCGTGGAAAAGGACCCGGCGTCTCTCACAACAGCAGCCGAAGACAATCCGTCCTGACAACTGGGAAGGCAAGCAGGCGGCGGCAAACTACGAAAATTTGGAATTGGCGCGCTCCGTCGACCACTCCCCATCGACCAATCAGAAGCCGAGCAGCAATTCGTCCTCCAATCAGAAGCCGAGAACCGGCGACAGCAGCAACTCATCCACCAATCAGAAACCGAGAATCGGTGAAGCTAAAACGGTGAGCTTTGAAAGGAGTAATCTAGCTTCCCCTTTCCAAAGTGACACTAAAAATAGTGGGGTATCACCACAACAAACCCTCGATTACAGTGAAACAAACAGCAAAACTCAAAACCCTGGAGATTTGTTGGAGGCTTCTCAAGAAAACTTCTCCTTCCTACATTCCCAGCACCGACAACAGATCTTCAGTAGTAAACACTCGGACAGTGGGTATGACACCCTCAAAACTGGTCCTACCATGTCATCAGATCCTGAAGTGAGAGATCTCCTGAAATTCCGCTTCGACAAGAGCCAGGATCTTACAGTTTACCCAGTGCAGGTGAAACAGGGCAAACCAGACCCCAGTAAAGAACCGTGGCAAACAAAGCTGGATGAGTCAAGGTTGATCAAAGAGTATTCCTATCAGTACATAAAGTTGAGCAAAGAGGATGGGTCAAACGAGGATGAGGATCCAATGTTGAAACAAGATGGTTCACCACCACAGAACCTAGTTCAGCATCGGATAAAAGCGTTTGAAGGTTCCGGAGAGGAGGATAAAGATGAGAAGTGCAAGGATGGTAAACTGAGGATGCAAGATCCGTTGAGAGTGACGTCACCAGTGTATCATCCCAATGAAGCTCATGTATCAATGTTGAGGAGTACAGACAGTCTGACGCCTTCACCTTGTGACCTGAAACAGTCCACCCAAGAAAGTACAAATCTACGTAGAATGAGGAGAACAAGTCTCCATGGATTTGCTTTGGGTGATGCAACTTTAGCATTGGACGAAGATGCAAAGATTGTGATGGAGGAGGAACGTTTCGCAAAGAAAAGTAATCCGAAATCAGTGAGGGATTTGTTGGCTGATTTTGAGAAGAAGTCTCAGCTAGCTAAGGAGCAACTGGCGGCTGAGGAGCGGAGTAGTGAAGAAAGCCCTGGTAAAAGATGTGTGTTCAGTGACACAGAAACACTGCTGTATGATACATCCAGTGACGCTGAGTGTCACTCAAATAGCGGATCAGTGTTGTCAAAAATCAGACGCCCAGAAATGTTGGTGAGTGAGGATGATGAGGAGGATAGAGATGAGGAAGTAGCTGCAGCTCTGGGAAAACGTGATACTTTCTTCAGTGCCTGTCGTGACCTTGGCAGGAAAACTGAGACAAATCCCAAACAGAAATCCAAAGCAGACAGTATCGAGCAAGGCTATCTAGATGCAAACGGTTATAAGCGGCTTAGTGTTGCTGATTCTATGATCACCCATGAGGATCTAGAATCACATTGCAGTTCACCGAAAACTGCACCAAAACGGGCTCCTTCAAGCTTAAACATTGGAAACGTGAGTGTGACAGATGTATTGGAAGAACATTACATGCCAATGACACCCTCAAAGAAATCTGTTCTGGCTCCCCCCAATGAAGGTGGTCTAGTAGCTCATACTAGAAGCAACTCTGCCTCACAAACACTCATCATGGAGAATCTGTTAGTCAATGAAGAAAGCTCCTATGTTGAAATGACTGAAAATGGAATGATTCGCTCTCTGTTAGCTCCTGAATCCAATAAAAAGTTTTCAACTAAATTAGAACTTCAAAGAATGGTATCAAACACTGATTCGGCCTGTTACACTGAGATCGATCAAGCAAACAAAATGGGTTCACCACTGAGTGCTCACTATGAACTTCTATACAGATCTGGAGCTGCAAATAATTCACAGACTGAGCCTCTATACATGGAAGTCAACTCTTTGCCAAGTGAGGAGAAGTGTTTAGATGCTGGTGCATCTCAAGGGGAGAGATCAGTGAAATTGAGTCATGAGTCTCTCAATAAACGTGAGGAAGCTGGAGATGGTGCTGAAAACCCTCATCCGGTTTCAAGAGCTGCCCTACCTGACATCTTAAACTCTTCCACGAATGTCACAAATCAGAAACAATCATCCATCAAGTCCGACAGTTCTGATGCTGATGATGAAGCATCAAAAGATTTGGACTCATTGGATGCTCCAAGACATCCTAGATTCAGTCTTTCTGACACATTCAGACCAGCTTCCTATTATCTGGGTGCTAGCATGGTTGAGAGAACCTTGGTTGGTATCAACAATTCAGAGCAACAAGACTCGTCTGACAGTGACCTGGTTTCACCTCCTCCCATACCCACAAGCCCTCCTCCAATGGATGACTTGGAAACTTCACTGGAATCAACAATTGACTTGAAAAAATCCTCACCTCTACACAATATGAAGAATGACAAAAAGGATTCCACTGATGGCCAGAAGGATTCAAAACTATGGAACTCAACCTTGTCTCACAGTGATGATACAATCACTGAACACATGGACAAATACTTCAGCACTTCGATTTCAAGACTAGATGAAACCATCAGTTCAGAGACTGATTCAATTGAATCGTGTAGGAGGGACAGATTGAAGCGGCGACCTGTCTCAGCTGATGTTCTACATAGTTTGAACAGACCTTATGATTTATTAGATCTTGAGGATGGCATGAATGTTGATTTGGATCAGTATCTGGCTGATTTGAATCTCATGAGTGAAGTCTCTCACAATATGCCTTTGAATTCCAACCACAGATTGTATCAGAGTGAGAAGTATCTCCCTGGTGAAATTCCAAGTCAAAGTGTACAAGATACCAACTCGAGGAATGTAAATAGCTATCAAATTGACAGTGATGAGGTGCAATATGAGAATCTTCAACTGATGTATCCTCAACCGCCTCCCACAAGCAACTCACTGGATGAGTTGAGTATTGAGCACGATGTAGATAACGATACATATATCACTTTGGAAAACCCAATGAATTTACCCGAGACCATGGTAATGGTTAGGAGACCAGAAGACAACCAAGAAGGGGCTGTTGATCAGAGTGGTGCACCCTATTACTATGCAGACCTCTTGAAGGGTGATCCCAATGCAGCCCATGTTGCAGTGGACAACATAAACATTATGGCCCACAATTCTAGTCAAGCAGTGAGGAATCCTCGTGTGGGATCTATGTTGAACAATCAGAGAGAAAGTCCTGTTGAGATTATCTGCTCAAACAAACGCAATGATGTGGGTCGTAAGGTGAATCAGATCCATGGTGCTGTTGGCAGCACTTACCCCGAATTGGAACAGATGGATGATGCTGCTAGGTTGGCACTTGAACTGAGAAACTCAGCCAGGTTTTTGAGTGACAAATCCGAGTTTGTAGATGAGAGGAACCTGTATGAATCAAACACCTTGCGACGAAAAACTGTGTCAATGTCTGCAGGTGACTACCGCAGTCAAACACCTGATGCACTAGGAAACACAACTAACTCGCACAACATCTACCCTCATGGAATCCGAGACAAAGATGTATCAAGCAGACAAACTACAACTCGGAGACGAAGTCGATCGTTGGAAGGTCTGCTGGATGAACCAGACTTCCAGATCCCACCAGAGCCTTCTAGAAGCACCAGAGTTTCACCAGGCAATGCTATCTCCAGACTACTACAAACAACACGTCCTCAAACACAAGCTGTGCGAACATCAACTGCTAACATCCCACAGAATATTGCTTCAAGTTCGAGAGCACCAGAACCCAGAGCTCCCCCGCCTCCTCCTGATGTGTGGGAAGAAGACACACTATGGAGAGAGAATCTGAGGAGAGCTAGTTTGAGACACACTAGGTCATTAGATGATTTAGACAGAGATACACCAACTGTTGAAGAGGCACCAGCTGTTCCCAAACATCATCAAACTAATCAACCAGATCCTCAACATGTACCATCAAATCAACAGGTGTCACCTCATCAACAAGCACTACTGCAACAACAATACCACCAGGTTCCACCCCATCAGACACAAGCCCAACAACAAAAGGTTACACCACAACATCCTACAATGGTTCAACAAAAATATACTCAAGTACCACCTCATCAACAACAGTATCCTCAGGCACAACCAAATCAACAACAATATCCACAAATACCACAACAAGCCAAACCACAACGAGCATCGGCCACTCAACAACAAACTACCCCACCACAACAACAGAATAACAGTTGTAAGTTGAGTAGGGATGTGACATATGTGAATGACAGTGTAGTCCATAGACGTGTGAACCATAGAGAGTATGAAGAAGATTATAGAGAGGGAAGGTCGAAGATGGCCGCTTCTAGACAACCCCCAAGTGTGAATGGTGGAGGGGATGATGATGAAGCATTGTATGAGAGGTTGGTGAGGGATGATAGGGATGGTAGTTTACGTGGAAATCAACAACAAAGTGTGGGAAATGGTGTTGATGTTAGAGAAGTGGGTGATTTGGGGAGAACAGGAAGTAGCAGTAAACCAGTTCCAACTGGTTCCAACAGTCAACCACAGCCTTATAAACCGGTTCCAACTGGTTCCAATGGTCAACCACAGCCTTTCATACCGTTTCAAACCGGTTCCAACAGTCAACCGCAGCCTTTCAAACCTGTTCAAACCGGTCCCAACGGTCAGCCACAGCCTTTTAAACCGGTTCAATCTGGTCCCAACGGTCAGCCGCAGCCTTTTTTAGACATAGGCTGGTACCCCACCAGACCGCCGTCGTTCGAGATCGACCGCGAGAAGCTAAGGCAGTGGGACCTGATGTCCAGCGCCCCATCAGGCATGGTTGGAGCGGGCCGCATGGGGGGACGAATCCCTGCCAAAAACCCAGCGCTGTCGCCTCCAGGGGCGGACCCAGCTGCCCCCCTGGATCCCAACCGACCCTTGGACCTGCCGCCAAACAGTTCACAAGGTAAGTGACTCACTTATTTTTCCTCTTTCTGAGTAATTGTGAAGGTGATTCACATTATTTCTCTATCTTATTCACCATTTTTATTTTATTCGTTAACAGTATTAGATAACATTTTCACCATGTTTCTTTGAAGCTACAAGGTTGATGATAGATCTGTTTTCTTTTTCTGAGTAGTTGTCAAGGTGATTTATTTATTCATCTTGATTTGTTGATAAACAGTATTGGAAAACTTATCCACCATGTTTTTTGAAGCTACAAGGTCAGTGACAGATTTTACATCATTCATTCACTTTGATACACTATTTTGATGCACAGATACTTTCTTCAGAACTTGAGGTGGATCCCCACATATCACAATCAGTAAGCATGTCGGGTACAGTGAGAATATTATTCCCATAAGTTATATTCCCATTATAACTTATGGGAATAAGTTATAATATAACTCGTTTCTAATGGGATTATTCATACTCGTTCGGCCGGGCTGAGTGGGAAGAGTACCAGTATAACTCATAGGAATTCCCACTGACATCATGAGTGGAAATATAATTTCCATGCATTCTAATGGGACAATTCACATTCAGCTCAACTGTGCGTATGAATAGTCCCATTATAGCTTATGGGAATAATATTTTCACTGTACCGGAATAACGCTTACTGATGAACTATGTGAAGTTCCGCCTCCATCCATGCACCATTTCTCTCGAATGTACAAGTTTGGTTGCAGGTTTCAGTCACTATTTATTCAATTCAATGCACAGTATTTTGACAGTAGTTTCACACAGGTATATTCCGTTTCTAGAGTGAGATAGAAGTTCTGTGATAGCTTTCTTTTATTGGAATGATCTATAGCGATATCCACGTCAGAGGGGATGGAAGGAGGGCATTGTTGCCAATTCTCCTCTCCCAGGCAGAATGGAAGACTAATTTAGATGTTATCTAAATTGATTGATTGAGTACTTTATTTATGTAGATTACAATATATACTGGCTTATACACTTATATACAATAGCTTACAATACAGCAAAATTATAGATGAATTTACATAATATAGACTAAGAAGATAATTATTGAACTGTATATGATATGAAAAAGTAATTTCTAGTATAATAACTATAGATAATTATATTGTTATGCATCTACATAAATTGGCGGAGCTTTGGACATATCAATGTCCATTCTTCGGAAAGAATATTAAAAATATCCTCCCCACTAACTCTCTACCAAAAGAGATAGAAAGAGCTAAAGACACGAAAGAGCTAAATATCTCTAAATTTGAGATAGAAAGAGCTAAAGACACGTAATAAAGAAATACGTTGTATATTACTCCATGCTGAAGTTATTCTTATTTTATTTCTCTCTAGAACACTATAATGATGTGCTTTTTATAAAAATGAAGAGTAAAGAATGTAGAATGAACACTCCTCGCAAATCGAATCTGATCCAGATTCAGAGCAATTTCCCAAAATTGTCATTGTCGATCACTGATCAGTTGTACAGTTTTGAAGACTACAATCGATCGATTTGATGTGCTCGCTTCTATTCTACAACTATATATAAAATAGATACAGTCACCTTTCAATATAGATATAGACATCATACAAGAGTGCTTGCTTTCAATGAACATCTATAGATATATAATAGATACAGAGACCTGTGGATATAGATATACTAGAGACGCATTTGTAGACGGGGTCCGTGAATGCTAGATCTTATTGAACAGCTGTAGATATAATAGATACAGTCACCTTCTGATATAAATATAGACGCAATACGAGAGTGCTTGCTTTTAATGAACATCTATAGATATAATTCTAATAGATACAGAGACCTGTGGATATAGATATACTAGAGACGCATTTGTAGATGGTAGAAAGAGTTAGATCTCATTGAACAACTGTAGATAGAATATATAGAGTCACCTTCTAATATAGATATACACCTAATACAAGAGTGCTTGCATTTAATGAGCATCTATAGATGTGTAATAGACACAGAGACTTGTGGATATAGATATACTGCAGACGCATCTATGCTCGATTTTATTGAACTGCTATAGATAAAATAGATCCAGTCACCTTTCAATATAGATATAGACGTGACAAAAGAGTGCTTGCTTTTAATAAACATCTATAGATATATAATAGATAGAGAGACCTGTGGATATAGATATACTGATGACGTATTTGTAGATAGAATGCTCTATAGAATGATTATACTGTATTGAACAACTGTAGATAAAACTGATACAGTCATCTTTTAATATAGATATAGACGAAATCAAAGAGAGTTGGCTTCTATTGAGTAAGTGTAGATATACAAAGATATAGACGTAGAGGTAATGGTGTTACTCCAGTTTGGAGACCCGTTAGACCGCATAGATATTTGGCTCGACTTGACTACACAAATACGTGACAAGCGGGGTCCGTGTTTACGTTTGCTACGTGATTGTTCGGACAAGCGACTGCGCCTAGTTCGGACTATTTGTGCCTTGTCCTCCCGATAGTCCGACAGTTGGAATGTCATGTAGTATAGATGTCAAACAGAAGTTCCGATCGGTTACTTGCCTCTAGTGAGGTCCACGTTATTTGATTAACATTGGTGTTGCTATCCTTGTCTATCATTCGACAAAGCAGATTGTGCTATCCTCTTCTACCTCTGCAACGGTGCAGATCGTTTTTCACCAATGTACAAAAATATTATTAATTAATAGACTACTTGACTACTGAAATTCTGAATGATTTGACAGAACTGAAAACTCGACCTACTGGAATCTTAAAGAATTTAAAATGGGCTTATAGCAATCCTCGGTAAATTAGAATCTTTATGGAGAAGTTAATCAGTTGAGTAGTTGAGACGTGATGATGCGTCATTCGTGAATTTCCTATCCCGTACGTGTATAAGCCAGTTCTTCCCTTTATTATATTACTAGCCGTCAGGCTCGCTTCGCTCGCCATATCCGTCTAGCCAGGGGGCTCCGCCCCCTGGACCCCCGACTGGATCGTCCAAGAGTGAAATCAGCAGGCTCGCTTCGCTCGCCTGCATTTTTCATTTGAGCATTTTTATCATATGTTAGGACAATCCAGTCGGGGGTTCAGATTAAACGTCTGGCTAAACGGATATGGCGAGCGAAGCGAGCCTTACGGCTAGTAATATAATATTCCCAGGATTGAAGTAGCAGTGCCCAATCAATTATTTTTCCGCGATAAATCCATTTAAATCTTCAACTTGGTGCCAACCTAACAAAGTCAACTCAACTTAATGCCAACCTGACAAAATTATTAATTTAGTTGCCAGTTGACAACTGTTTCGAAGAGGTAGGTACTCTATCTAGATTATAGTTCTATAGTAACATATGATATGGAAATTTCAATTATAATTAAGAGATTGGAAGAAGAATATACATGCTAAAAGACGAACTTTAAACCCTTAAAAACAACCCTTAGAGTTGAAATATTGCCAAAAGATTTCTTAGTGCGCCTCTAAAGGGCCAAATGAACATACCTACCAAATTTGAACGTTTTTGGTCCGGTAGATTTTTAGTTATGCGAGTGAGTGAGTGAGTGAGTGAGTGAGTGCCATTTCGCTTTTATATATATAGATAGATAATTGAAAAAAAAATATTTTATTAATATGTTTGATAAAAGTCGTAGTCTTTCTATACTTCGGATTCAGATGAATTTATTTATTTCATTGACAATCATAATTATAATATATAATATGATTGGGAGAAGACAACAGGCATAGCCCAAAACTGTCTTCTCCCAAATTTTTACAAATAAAAGTTTCAAAAAAATGAGGTAAAAATTTCACTTTTCACTTAGTTCAATTTCCATTTCAAAACCAATTACTAAACTAAAAATTTTAAATTTTGATATTCAAAACTAATTAAGGTAGGCCTACCTAAACTAATTTAGATGAATCTCTGTAATCTTTGAGTTCAATTTCTTCGTTCTATTCTTCTTTATTCGATTTCCTCATCCTGATTTGAATCTCCCCATTTATTAAGATTTTTTTTATAGCACCTAGTTAAAGATTAATAAGCTCTTCTATTTTGACTTAAATTGGTAAGAATATTGTATGTGAAGGTATAACCCATTGCAGTTAAGCTTCCTATAAAGGAAGAATTAAAAAAAAGTGATATCGGTTCAGAGCAGAGAAGTGCTATAAGATGTTGCCTAGTATGAATACTTGATGGTAAAAACTGCAGTCAGGAGATGAGTTAACATGTGAATTATATCGCCATGGAGAAAAATCGAATACTGTATCATCATTTATCAAACATATCTCACCTTATATGAGAGAATTAAATTGAAAATTGACGATTATTTTTAGCATAAAAGGATAATAATATTATTTATCAAGATGATTCCAACGCTCTTATATGGCTCTGAATCTTGGATACCTAGGAAGAAAGAATAGAGTACGTTACAGGCTGCCGAAATGAGGTTTTTAAGAGCAGTAAAAGAGTGCACAAGGGAAGATAGGCTTCATAATGTCGATATAAGAAGCGAGCTCAACATAATCTCCATATGGCAGAAGATCGAAGAAAATCGGCAAAACTGGAAAGAGCATGTTGAAAGGATGGAGAGCGACAGGATTCCCAGGGCAGTCATGTTGTATAACCCGGTTGGGAGGAGAAGTGTGGGCAGACGCCGTGAAAGATGGATGTGATGGTGAGTTTGAAGTCGGAACAGGCAAATTGCCTAATCCTTGTAAGAAGACGACGACGATTAAGATGATCATTTAATCCACTCATCAAATCTCTTCGCTAATTTGGGTTGAGTGGTAGAGGGGGGCTCTTGTTGCCTCATCTTTGCCCTCAACACTTGTAATATTCCAGAGTTTGATGAATAAAGACAATTATCAATCTATCTATCTCATTGCATCTCATTGCTATTAGTAATTTCTGTCGGTTGTAGGCTCAATAATGATGAAAATTTGGTACTTTATTCAATCATTCAGAATTCCACAATTTTCATAAGTGTGCCACAGGCTTGTAAGCCCATAACGGTTATTGAACTGAGTAAAAACTGCTGGGTCAATGATAATATTTTAAATTGTTCATTTTCCATTTTGAATGGTGACTAACAAGGATGATTTAACTTGATTTGATAATTTCTTATATTGTTTATGATCTATGACAAAACTCAATCTCCACGACACGGGTTGAAATGTTTTCGCGAAAAGTAATGAATATCACAAATTGAGAGATTTGTATTGTATTGGATTGGCATTGGGAGTCCTATGAGATAATAATAATGATAATTAAACACAATAATAAATAATGAGACATTTTCCATGGATACTCTAATTCTTAATTCTAATTCTGCTCCCTCCGATTTTAACTTCTATCAATTATTATTTTCATTCTTTTTCTCTACTTGAAACTTCTATAATACAAATCGCCTCTCTGCATTCTCGTGTCAAGAGCGGTTTTCAGCGTGCCCTTATATGTGTATTGAAATCTATATTGAAATTTAACAAGTCTATTTCTCGGTTTATTATATGGCCTAGATTCTTCTGAGCTTCAAATGAAACAGATATTTTTCATATTCATCCATTCATGCTCATTCTCAAGACGAGGCCTTCTTCTTCTGCTAGTGCCTATTCGTTCCGAATATTGGCGATCAGCCTGACTATGGATATCATATTTACAGCCATCCTGAAAATTGAATGAAAAAGACTAATTTCTTAGTCTTTTTCATTCAATATGAATAATTACCACAATATCAACTTCTCAACTACACAAAAAGCCATCCTGAAGTTCAGTTGTAGTGTTGGAGAACCAGGTACGCAGGTTTTTCAGCCATGATATTCTCCTTCTTCCTGGTCCTCTTCTGCCATAGATCTTTCCTTGGAGAACGGATTTCAGCAGGCCGTATTTTTTTTTCATTTCGCATGATATGGCCGAAATTTGAGCCAATCTCAATATATTTATGAGTCTCAGAGCATGCCTGAGAATCTAAATTCTCATTCCTGGAAGCGTCCTCTCCATGAATCAATCAACCCAAATTTTATGAATGAAAAACATGTTGTAAAGTGAATCCAGTAGATTTATTCATAGTAGATAATAATGGGATCATCACTGAACAGTTAAGACTCGTGTTTCGGATGGACATGTTAAGCCGTCGGTCCCGGCTGCCTAAAAAGCAGTCGTTAGGTCATGTCAGAGGCCCTGAAATTGATCAGTTGCGACCTGAAAACTCTGACACCAAACCTAAGCCAGACAGGTCACTCGATATTATTATTATTATTAGTTAAGACTCTCCAGGATTTTAAGTGAGGTCCACGTTATAATTCTCCTATCTTTTTTCACTGCCATTAATTATAACGTGTACCTTACTATAGTAGAAGTAAAACAAAAGTCATGCTATATCATCATGATAAGACATCATTATTGTATTGCTAGACTATATAATTGAAATTCTTTTTCAATATTTTTCCAATACTTTATAGTAAAACACGTGCAATAGTAGGATCATCATTAAACAGAGGAGACTTTCCAGGATAGAACAGTAGCAAGCTGGCTTGGGGTGTGGGCATGATTCCAAGTTATTGTCACAACAGACACGAAAGTTTGTTGACCTCTCTGTTGACATGTTTAGAATTTGTGGGTCGTGTTTTAGGCAATTGTGTAGCGTTCGCCAGACTACATCATTTAGATGTGTCATGTTTATTTATTCATTCATTTATTAGGTTAAAACATCATAAAATGATGAAACGATTGGAGTTGTTGAATGTTGAAGTTATTTATGTCTTTTGAAATGAGGATGTCACCACAAAATAATGATCCATCAAATATGAGGTAATATGAGTTGTTTATGCTCATTTTACAAAATATATGTTTCTCATCTTATAATATTAGAAACATAACCTATTTTTCGGACATTTTATTAATTTATCAAAATTTGGAAATGGAATAGATTTGGGCCAAGCCTGTTGTTCCTTCCTAATCATATTTATATGAATTGTGATTCTGTCCACG
Source organism: Nilaparvata lugens (assembly GCF_014356525.2). Classification (NCBI taxonomy): domain Eukaryota; kingdom Metazoa; phylum Arthropoda; class Insecta; order Hemiptera; family Delphacidae; genus Nilaparvata; species Nilaparvata lugens. The sequence continues at coordinate 1,616,420 of NC_052515.1, forward strand.
AATAAATGAATGAATATTATTTCAATGATGAGTGATCTTGTAGAAATGGATAGAAAATGGGATTGATGAATGAGGTTTCTCATAAAACATTTCCTAGCACTTGGAATGTGAAGACCATACATGATTATGTATCAGAGAAACTCATATCGTACAAATGGATAGATAAATTGATTAATTAGGCTTTTTATAAAGAATTCCCAGCTTTTTGAATGTGATGATCATAACATGAGCATGCTTCACAAAGAACTCATATTCAATTCACAAAAAGTAAGGCAGGTTCTATGATTCTAACAACCTAGTCATCAACTGTATCAATTGAAATAGATATGAATATATTATTCTATGGAACCTGGATCTCAATTTAATCTGAATCACTCATAAATTAGCTACCCGTACGTTCATACCAAGGTACCTAGAATACTGTACTCTATGTATATTGGTTCATACAGTGTGAAGTTTCTAACAATGGCATTTCTCAGTTGAAAAATTGTATTAGCGTTCGTAATAGAAGTCCATGTAAATATTGATACTTTCAATTCTTATAAGTTTTTGTAGCCTTTTCTTAGCACATCATCTTCCCAGTTATTATTGGTGACATTCACTTCATCTCGAACTTTAGTTCATCTTGATATTGATCACGAATGATAATTATAATATATTTCGCATGATGCTATTTGAAAGCAAAACCCCAACCTTTCTAATCTACTCTTTACCTTTGAAACTCAATTAAACAGAGCCTTCTAGCTTATATCGTGGTGTCGAGATGTACTGAAACCGAGAGGAACTGAGAACCTCATGTGATTATAATAAGTGGATAAAATACAACAAATTTGCCGTTACAGAAACTTATGATATTTATTATTAGGTAACTTGGAAAAAACTTTCTTAATCCACCACTCTTATAATTTTCGTTTACAATTAAATTCTCTTTATTCAAACCATCATATTCCAGCAAAAATTATATCATATTTTGTGTAGTTGAAAAGTTGATATTGTGGTAATTAAATGAAAGGACTAAGAAATTGTCAAAATCCACAGATTTTATAAGCAGAGATTATCAATCTCTGATCAGAGATTGACAATGGTGTAACAACCGAAACCGGTCTTTCCAACTTTCAAAAAATTATTTGGTGTTTGACAATTTCTTAGTCCTCTTTTATTCAACAATCAATCCAATATTTTGTTGAATATTCTTACAATTCCCTTGAACAATCAAAATTCATGTATGCAAAACATCAAATTCCATCAACAATTTATTTATTATTCTGTTAAATATTCTCTTAATCCACCACCTACTCTAACAATTTTCTTTAACAATCAAATCCTCTTCTCTACCCACAACCATCTAATTCAAGCAACTTAGTGAACAATTCAATTATTATTTTGTTTTCGACAATAGTCAACTCTCATACCTTCCCAGCAACGCCCATTCTCATGAAACCCACACATTCCCATCTTCACAGAATCTCTTTCATAGAAATCACGTGTCTAAATCACTCCAATTCTTTTGTGTTGTTTTGCCAATTGTCATTTCATACGAGTAGTCTACACGTGGACGGCAATGAACTCTCCTCAACTGATTCTCTCATTCTCTTAAAGAGAGAGTCTCTTTATCTCTGTCGCTCTTTCACTCTCATTCCCTCAATCTCTCTCTGTCTCTCTTTAACTCTCTCTCCCTTTGGTAGAGAGTTAGTGGGGAGGATATTTTTAATATTCATTCCGAAGAATGGACATTGATATGTCCAAAGCTCCGCCGATTTATGTAGATGCATAACAATATGATTATTATCTATAGTTATTATATTACAAACTGCTTTTTCATATCATATACAGTTCAATAATTATTTTCTTAGTCTATATTATGTAAATTCATCTATAATTTTGCTGTATTGTAAGCTATTGTATATAAGTGTATAAGCCAGTATATATTGTAATCTACATAAATAAAGTACTCAATCAAAATCAATCATTCTCTCAATCTCTCTCTTTCACTCTCGTTCTCTCTCTCCCTCTGTCTCTGTCTCTCACACTTATTTTCACACTCTCTCGCACTCTCTATCCATTTTCATTATAGAGGAATATCTATTTCCTTCTTCTCTTTTTCAACGCATCTCTATTCTTATTATATTGTGCCAACTTGCGTAGGAATCCAAATAATCCCACGCACCAATGCTATTCTACTATAGAGAGATTCACTGCAAACTGTCAGCATTATTTGAATGGGGAACTTTAATGTTGTTTATGAGGAATACTGCCACATCAACCTGAAAATTCACCGAGTAATATATTAACTTTGTCAGCATGGATTTAATACAAAGCCAAATTGACTCTATCTACAAGGAAAGCTGACTGGTTGTGGTGAATCTCGATGTTGGTTGAAGAATTCGTCGTCTATTTTTATTGTTCTTGTGGCCGAATGTAAGCACGTGTCAGGGCATTGTCGTAGTGAAAAAGTGACCTCACTTCAAAATGACAGTTGCTGAATTTTTTATTCGCTATTGATTTTTGTGGACGGTGTGTTCTTGGAAATGTGATTGACGTGCGTAAGTTTATAGTGGAAGATTCCAAGATAACAGTTTTTCTCTCTAAAGCCTGGGGTTCTCATTAGTAGAGTTAGTGGTAGAGTTCCCTGGGCAAGTACCAACTATCTTGTGAACTCTCCCAATGAAAACGTTCATGGTAGAGTACTAGTTTTTAGTAGAGTAGAGTGGGATAGTACTCTATCACTTGCCTTCCCCCACCACCGCCTCTCACTCTACTCTACCACTACCATGCTAATGAAAATAGTCTCGAGCTAGAAGAGTGAAGTCTAAAATTGACATTTTTAGGTTAGTTCTGTTCACTATACGTACCTACTGTTCTTGATTGTAGTGAAAACAGTTACTCGACCAATTAAGTAGAGTAGAGCTAGTATGCCAGTTACTCGACCACTAATTCTACTAGTGAAAACCAGGCTTAAGTACTTTCGTAATGGGTATCAATATTATCGTCCCCTCGGACTAGAGATTTCTTAAAAAATATCAATCAGAGATTTGAAAAATGTTTTATCTCCTTCTCGGATTTGAGTTCAATCAGTATATAGTATTCCAGATTCAAGCCTTTTTGAATAGCCCTGGTTGTTTATCTAGTCCATGATTCTACATTGTCAATCAGACAGTTGAAATTATCTTCTCCTCGGACTTTAGATCAATCAGAACAATCTAATCAAACATTCAATTCAATTTATTTATCAGTTTTTCTCACACATTATTTGAGTTTGAAGATGAACCAAGTCCTTTGTTATCGGATCAGTAATCTCTTATTCAAGACGAATCTTCGACTTCAGTTCTACTCAAAGTAGACAAGAATTAATATGTATTTTTTCTCGTGAACAATTCAACTCCCATCTTACAATTGTTGAGTTGAGTTTGATAGAAACAAATAGGTGGTCAGATCATGTCCTTAGAATGTCTCAAGACAGTCTCTCATTGAATGCTCTACTCCACAAGCAAATAGACAGGAGAAATAATGGTAGACCGAGGAAGAGATGGAAAATCCATGACGAAGATAGTGATGATCTTACAATTGAATTCCATATTTCAATTCATTGCTATTTCACTATTTACCCCAAGAATTAGAATACGTTCTTCAGAAATTCCTGGTTAGGATAGGCTAGCACAGTGCTTGCTTATTGCGTTTATTTATTTGAGTATATCGTTTAGCAAAATGGAGTTCGTTGTATGATGCTACTGCTTCAGCCAATGAGAGCTTGCTTCTGTTCTAGTGTACTCGATTGTGATTGGTCGACGTTTACCCATCTGTCCACCAATAGAATAAGAGAGAGTGAGAAAATGTGAGAGGGGGCGTTGCTTTCTGGGAGCAGACTATTCTTTGTTTCTTAACACTGATCATTTAAATCTGTTTATCATAGCATAATTACTACCTAGTACCATCTTACTCTGTTTTTTAAACTATGTACTTGAATGATGAACCGAAATTTTCGGACTGGCTATTTCTATCTCATTCATATCTTCCGTATGATTTTAAACAATTCCATTTCATTCTTCTCTCTTTTCTAAAATAGTGTGAACTACCTGACTATATAGTGGTTAGAGATTGATAGAATGTTCTAATAAGGCTTCAGATCATTGAAGCATTAATTTTTGCATTTACCTCAGTATGTATTAGCCTGTCACCATGGATGCCGGAAGCCTTTTCGTCTAATTTATGTTAATTGAAATACTGGACTACTTATTCAAACGAATTGCGGCAATATGTAGTCAATTTCTTGTAAAGCACAGCAACATTTTGTCGTCAACTCTGAAAAACCTTGTTTTCAACATTTTGTCACCACCTTGTGGAAATCCTTGTTATCAACATATTTTTTGTTCCCAACTAAGTTTGGGGAAACACTGAGAAAGTTGCCAACAAAACGTTTCCCCTCTTCAAGTCGACGCCGTCTACACTCTCTAGGCAGAAAAAATACTTCGTATCCACAATGAACAACTTTTTTATAGGAAAATATTTGTGAACAATATTTTGACAACTACTTTGGTGTAAACGCAGCTTCACATGTATGATCTCTGTAAGCATTGATTTGAATTGAACACTTCATTATGAATCATTATGGTTTCATTCTGAAACTTATGATTTGTTTGTTCCTGCAAACATATTCATCATTTTCAAATTGAAAACCTTCCAATCTACCTGAAATTTTTCAATTGAAAATCTTCATCCCCTTATTACAATCATCTTGTTATGTTTCAATTATCCTTGTGTTCCTAATGCTTGAATTATTCTTGTGTCTATGAAATTAATTTGATTTTGCAATGTTCCAATGTGACACTTTTGAGGGGTAAATCTCTAAAGTATAGGAAGGTTACCATGACAACAGTGTATGTCTCTTGAATCTATTGAGGTGCGAGAGTATGAATCACACGCTGTGTTGCTTACATACAGAAAACTCACTACGCAATCTGTTGCTTACTTTCAGCAAACTACTGCAACACAACACGATCTGTAACACGCAGGATTTCCCTCCAGTGAAAATAAGAATTCTCTTTTTTATCAGCTCTTTCTTATTCGGATAAAGTGAACTTGGTCATGATCTCTCTCTCTTGGTAGAGAGTTAGTGGGAAGAATACTTCGAATATTCTTTCCGAAGAATGGACATTGATATGTCCAAAGCTACGCCAATTTAAGTAGATGCATGACAATATTGTCATTCTTTTTTATCTATAGTTATTACAAATTGTTTTTTTTTCATATTATATACAGCTCGATAATTATTTTCTCAATTTATATTATGTAAATTCATCCATAATTTTGCTGTATTGTAAGCTATTGTATATAAGTGTATAAGCCAGTATATATTGTAATCTACATAAATAAAGTACTCAATCAATCTTGTCTTGTTACATGGGTAACATGGGTGTATTTTTAACTGGTGGTTATGACCACTTATATTACAAAATTATGAAGGGCCTATATAAGAACCTTTCTCCTATACTTTTTACTTTCCTTGCCCTATTACCATAGGTAAGGAAAGTATTGCTTTCCCAAAAAAATTAAGGTACCCAAATCTCAAGTTTTCTAAACGTTTCAAGGTCCCCTGAGTCCAAAACCATTATTTTTGGGTGTTAGTCTGTGTGTGTGTTGTGTGTATGTCTGTGAACACGATAACTCCATTCCTAATTAACCGATTGACTTGAAATTTTTAACTTAAGGTTCTTACACCATGAGGATCTGACAATAAGAAATTCAATAAAATTGAATTAAAATGGCAGATAATTACTAAATTTTTCACGGTTTTCTCGAGAACGGCTCTAAAGATTTTCTTCAAATTCATACCATGTTTAGCTATTTATAAGCCCTATCAACTGACATGAGTCTCATTTCTGGGAAAATCGCAGGAGCTCCGTAATATTCTTGAGAAAAATGGCGGATAATTACACGATGTTTTTCACGATTTTCTCAAAAATGACTTGACCGATTTTTTTTCAAATTCATACCCTGTATAGTCATTTATCAGCTCTATTAACTGGCATGAGTCTCCTTTCTGGGAAACTAATGGGGGGTCCACCCCATCCTTGAGAAATGGACTTTGTAACCTCCTTCTCGTGCATGAGGTAGGTAGGTAGAGCAGTTCATAAAAAGAACACATAGTCGAGATATTTCATCTGTAGAACAGCTGTTTTGACGACTTTTAAAAAATATCATCGAATTTCACAATTTACACAAAGAAAAAAGTACTCTGAAAACAATTACATATACACATATACAGTAGTCTGATCGTAGTTTCAAATATGTTGCTGCCAATCGTCATTATGTTATTCCCTTAAATTATTCTCCTTTAAGAATGGGGCTTACAGTTCAATGAGCAAGGGAAGTTGTGTGAGTGCGCCACACCAGATTTTTCCGTATCAACCCCGACCTTAATCAAGTGGTCTCCTGTATCCACAACCAGCAACAGAACCCTGCTCCGTATCAAATCCTTCCTCTCCACAGGACACACACATCTCACGTTACTACGTTTGTAGTAGCATCACAACAGCAAGCATCAACACCAACTTCTGAAGGGGAATAGTAGACATGCGCAGTAGACAGATTTCATTGTACAGTTAACGCACGACGAGATGATCCCCGGTTCCAATCGATTCAATGGGTAGTAAGGGACCATTCCGTTGTACGCTTCCAGTAGCCAGTCCCCTACTTCATTTTCCAACAGTAGTCGCGGCGTTTTTAGATAAATCCGATCGCATTTCTTTTTCGTACGTTGAAGAGAGTGGACAGACTTTCATGTCGTGTCGTGTTGCGACGGTATCGTGTCGGCGAAATTAGTTTTGAACTGTTAATTCACGTTACCGTGTTGTTGTTTTTTACTAACTCTACCGTTTCCACGTTGTTAGTACCGTACTGACTGTCAGTTAACAAGACAGTTTCTGTAATGTTTGACAAGTAGTGACTGGTGTCTAAAAATAGAGAGCTTTTTGTGGCGCTTTTCTCTCGTGTTACGTCATTTTTGAAAAAGAAAATTAATCAAAACGGAGTGCTACAGGACTGCTGTGATCTACTGGCGGGAAATGGGGGGAAAAGTGGGGCTGTTCTGTGCCCATCACTGTTTTTCCGGTGAGTTTTCTTTTTTTAATGTGTGAAATCGGAAAATATTTCTTGATAGTATTTTAATTATCACCATATTTGATAAATAATTATTTTCAACTAGACTTGTCCAATCTGCACTGGGACTAATCTCTAGACTTATACCTCAGCCACTTCTAATAAAGAGGTATTATCTGATATGTACCCTTTGGATCTCTTCTATATTTTGAGTGTGATGTATACAGAGTTGAAAATGTTGAAATCGAGGAGATAAAGAGGAATTATCTGATATTACCCTTTGGATCTCTTCTATATTTTGAGTGTGATGTATACAGAGTTGAAAATGTTGAAATCGAGGAGATAAAGAGGAATTATCTGATATGTACCCTTTGGATCTCTTCTATATTTTGAGTGTGATGTATACAGAGTTGAAAATGTTGAAATCGAGGAGATAAAGAGGAATTATCTGATATGTACCCTTTGGATCTCTTCTATATTTTGAGTGTGATGTATACAGAGTTGAAAATGTTGAAATCGAGGAGATAAAGAGGAATTATCTGATATGTACCCTTTGGATCTCTTCTATATTTTGAGTGTGATGTATACAGAGTTGAAAATGTTGAAATCGAGGAGATAAAGAGGAATTATCTGATATGTACCCTTTGGATCTCTTCTATATTTTGAGTGTGATGTATACAGAGTTGAAAATGTTGAAATCGAGGAGATATTCTGTTGTCATGTTTTGGATTGGATTTGTAGCTTGTTCGCAATTGTATTGATTTTATGAAAAAGATTCAGTAATCATCGTTTGACTCCTGTTGATGGAGATAACAGAAGGCTTTTTCACCTCACCGTATAACAAAACATGACAAATTTTTGGGTAATATAGTGTAACTGAATTTTTCAAATCATCAGCAGAAATTTATTTATTTATTTGTTTATTTACTCAATAATTCAGAATTACTCAACTTATAGAAAAGTACCACAGGCTTATAAGCCCAAAACGGTTCCAATTCTAATTTTTACAACAGTCTAAATGTAGCTAGAGGTTATATGTCACTTCAACATTCTTCAAAATCACACACTTAATTTACAATCCATAAACACAAAAATCATTTTTAAATTAAAAAAATACTTCTAAATTAAATTGAATTAATTACAAATAATTGGAAAATTCCTAACTTTGAAAAAAATTTAAACTTAAAACACTTCAAACTCGAACTGAAACTTCAAATTCCAACCATTCATACATAGTGAAGCAGGTGAGGCCTATATTTTTGAGTTGGCCTAAATAACGAAGTCATTGGAGAAGTATTGATAAAAATTTACAGAATAAGTAGAATAATATTGACGATGTATAGATAATAATGATGAATGAACAATGAAAAAGAAGTGTAGTTGAAAAAAAGGAAGGTGGTATAGTAGAAAGGGAGCAAAAAGAGAGAAAAAATCTGATGTGGTACACTCACACTACTTTCCTTGCTCATTGATCTATAAGCCTCATTCTTAAACGAGGATAATCTAGGGGAATAACATTATGCCGATTGGCGGCTAAATAATTTTATTAAAACTACGATTATACTATTGTTATTGTTTTCAGAGTACATTCTCCTTTGTTTGAATTATGAAATCTAAGGATTTTTTAAAAGTTGTCAAAACAGCTGTTCTACAAATAAAATATCGACGTGTGTTCTTTTGAATATATATTATTCGATTTTCTCCATTGCTAGTCGAAATTTAGATAAAAATCTTCAAAATACTACCAATAATTGAACTGTTATGTTTCATTTAGGACGGTATTGTGTTCGACGGCTTGACTGATGTGTACAATAAAATCCACATGGGAAATTGTGGCGAGAACACTGCCAAAAAGCTCAACATCTCTAGGGAAGAACAGGATGACTTTGCTATTTCCAGCTACAAGAAGAGTGCTGAAGCTTATGCCAAGGGACTTATTTGTGAAGAACTGGTTCCTGTGTCTGTTCCTCAAAAGAAAGGTACGACTACAGTTTTTTTTTTATGAATTCTATTTTAGAAATTATCTTGAATATTTTGCTTTCCATTAAAAATATAAAAATGAAAATACTTTTTTATCAGGCGGAGTCAAGAGTTGAAAGTCTTCATTGAATTTATGATGAATGGAATACTTACTTGGATTAATAATTACTCAGTACTTCGTTTGCATTTTAAGTTGCGCTTCTCCAGAAACTTGATATTTTTCAAACTCAATGTGTGAGTAACTCAATATCAGTGATTTCAAACTCAATATCAGTGATTTCGAGATATTGTGAATTGAGATGCTTTGAAATTTCAAGGTCTTGGAAGCAATCAACTTGGCCTTGAATAGAAGGAGGCTTAACTATACTTCTACCGATATGGCTTGTTGTAACTGTTGGTAGAATCGGCCCGAACTACACGTCTTTTCTTCTCAACAGGTAAACCTGATATAGTTTTCCAAGAGGATGAAGAGTTCAAAAGAGTCAACTTCGACAAATTTCGAAAACTTCCCACCGTATTTCAGGTCAGTTCTGTTTAGGTCATAATTGTAAGAAATATATCAATAGAAGATCAAGCTTTCACATGTTATCAATCCAATGTTTGTGTTGAGGAAACAATATATGCTTTTATTTAACAGTATAGTTGTGTTCGATATGCTGTTGGTATTTTTTATAATGAAAAACACAGATTGATTCTTTAAAAGTGGTTGACAATTTCTATTCTCTCAATACGCTTATTTCATTATTCGTTCATACTTTTATTAGTTCTAAATTTTCAAAACTGTTCGAGTGGAACTAGAAAAATATTTATTATTATGGGATGGGTTCATCTAACCTGAATATATTATATAATTAATACTCATATAGGAAGATTGCTTGGATTAATAGACTCTAACAGTTTTGTCTACAATAATTGTCTTAATTCAGTCTTTACAGTTTAATGCTTTATTACGAGTATTTTATTTACGAGAATCAAGTCAGTTGATTGTTTTGAGCTCATAAATATAGGATTTGAAAACGTGATTGCTATTTTTCTACGTTAGAAAATATTTTACTCTATGCCATGAAAATAATTTGTTAAGTGTTGAGACTGAAGCGTAGATGTACACTTTATAATAAAAATGTCAAGTATAATATTAAACTCTTATTAGTTTCTAGATAGTAGAGATGATTTATCTTGGGCTTATCTTTGAAGCTCTTCTCAAGTCGTTAATCTTATTTTTAGTTGAATTATTTCACATCTCAACTTTACACTTTTCTGTATTGATACTTTCATTTTTGCTAAAGATGTTTGCAATCAAAGCCAATTGAGTAAAGATATTGGAATTCCTGCTCATTAAAGGTACTGAGATTCTACATGGTTCTAAAATTGATGATTTGTATAATATCGATTATTCCTGGCTACTCATATTATTTGAAATCCACAATGTTTTCTCGACGAAATTCAAAGTGTTAATTCAAAATTATACCAATTAATTCAATTTAATTCATGAAAACTTTATTTTGACACCATTTTCTGTCGCTGATAGCATTACTTTCTGCCTTTCACAAATTTGAAGACGCAAGAGGATTTACTAAGCAGAAGCTTTAGCAGTGATTTTAAAGTTCCTCATACATTTAATCTTAGCTCAGTTACTCCTTCAGGATACAGATTTGGAGCCACATTTATCTGCCCGAATGAAGTTATTTGGTTGAAAAATAATATGTCAAATCTATCTAACAATAACTCTATGGTATCGTGGCATCATCCAAGCATGATTCCTTGAATCTCTACAATCCATCTCTATTTCTTTTCGCCTCCATCACTTGTAATGTTATCAAGTGCAAATATAAATTCATTTATCTATCAATCTATATTACACAGTATCTTTTCCAAGATACTAGCATTATTTGAAGATGATGGTTTCTTGGTCCATTCCGAAGTACGATGTATTAATTAAAATACTATTTTGATGTTTTAAACTACGTCATGCAGTAAATTATTTTGTCAATATATTCGTAACAGTTGAACTGTATTGTTGTAAAAGTGAAAATGAAAATATTAACTTAGTAAACATTTATTCGATTCAATTACCACCTCAATTTGAGTACTTTATTATATGTTTTCTATATTATATATTATTGTATATTAGTACTTAGTTGTGGAATAAAGACGATTTTTGATGTGATTTGATGCAGAAAGAGGGTGGAACAGTGACGGCTGGTAACGCATCAACACTGAACGATGGTGGAGCTGCTCTGCTATTGGCCACTGCTTCGGCCGCCCAATCACTCAACACCAAGCCAATCGGGCGCATCGTCGGATTCCAGGATGCTGCCACTGATCCCATCGACTTTCCCATTGCGCCTGCGCTTGCTATTCCCAAGGTAGACACATGTTCAGCTTCATCGACATAAATAACATTATAATTCATAAAGTTGTGCTGAAAAAATATTGTAATTATGGTAATCATGATTGACTTTCCCATTGCTCCTAATCTGTCTTTTACTTAGTTAGGCTTATTTCCTTCTATACCTAGCGAATTTATTAGGAAAAGGTATCTGGCAGTCATTTGAAAACCATTGCCAATAATTAAAATTTTTGACTTACTTTTAATAATGTAAGAGTTTCTCATGATGAGATGGGTATAGTAGATCTGAAACGTCATTACTGTTAGTGTAGAATCATTATTTATTTATTCATTTACATTAACCAATGCACAAATACATGATTAGAAAAGGACCAACAGGCCTAGCCCAAAACTGTTCCCTTTCCGAATTTTGATAGTATTAAGCCAATGTCTAAAAGGTAGGTTCACAAACTGTTTTCGCGCCGTTGGAGTTTTTTCAAGCGGCACTTAATTTTAAGAAACTATAATCAGTTACGATTTCATTTACTCTTGTAAAAAATACTGCAATAAAGATCAAAACCGAGACGGGCAGTAAAAAAAATAGAACGGTGTAGAAAAAATGGTGAATGTTTATGGGATGTTATTATAAAAAAAAAATTGATTTGGAATTGAACCTTATCATCATGATCATCATCATCTACATCATCACCATCATCATCATCATCATCATCATGATCATCATAATCATCATCATCATCATCATCATCATCATCATCTACATCATCATCATGATCATCATCATCTTAGGCGTAAGAAAAAAGCGGTTATTTGAACTAAAATAGTGAATGGAAACTTTATTACTAGAGTACCACTATTAAATTGCCGTAAACTGTATTCTACTATAGTGAAATCTTTCTTAAACTGCGGGCAAGGCTTTATCCTTTTGCAGGTGTTGTCAAACTATTCTAAATTTCTATTTTCTTTTGAAATGTTAGTATTGATTGAATAGGAAGGTTGTTTATAAGAAATACATAAAATTTGTGTAATATAGCGGTTATTTTCTATGATGGAGATTTTATCGTGTATTCTTTAACTTAATATGGAGGACAGTGGTTTTGTAGTTGATGATCTATAATTCGGTAGTTTATGTAGTTTGCAGTTTATGATCACTTCAATCTGGAATTATTTTAGATTGTATTTCAGCTATTACCTTATAGTGACTGCAGTAAATTTGAATTTCAAAGTACCTACGTTTACTACTAGATGTAATAGAAATTGTTTTTGTAGTTGATGATCTATTCATAATCAAGTTTTTCATGAAGTTTGTAGTTTATGATCACTTCAATCTAGAATTATTGTAGATTATTAAATTTATTCTAGCTACTACCTTTATAGTGACTACAATAAATTGGAATCGTAAAGTGCGTTTACCACTTTATGTTATGGAAATTGTTCATCAGAAGTAGAGTAGAGCAAGACCATGGATTCATTTATGTATCTAAGACACGGATGTAATAAAATTGGTAGATAAAATACCAATGCAATCCTTCCAGTAGCTTTTCTTCCGAATACAGGCGATGTCACAGTCAAGGAGTAGGTTATTGTTATTGTTATTTTTATTGCATCCCAAACATCCGAATAAACAGACTGAGGATAAGTCAAAAAGAGCAACCTAAAGGAGGTTCTCAACACATATCATAATACATTTATAAAATACTGTAATTATACAATAGTCACATGAAATATTAATATATATAAACAGTATATATAAAAACGCAGTTAGTCAAGATTACCTATGTACAAGGACCTGGGAAGAATCAAAGACAAGGAACAATAATAATATATGACTCCTGCAGAAACTCATCCACAGAATAGTATGGCCTTTCAAGCAACAGCCTCTTCAACATTCCTCTGAATCTTCGTAAGTCCGCCATGTCTCTAATATCCTGAGGTAATCTATTATATATTTTTGGGCCCATATATTGCGGAGATTTTTCAAACATGGCGGTTCTATGAGCAGCCACTGATAGGGAGGCTGAGTGCCTTGTATTGTAACTGTGGATTTCATTATTGCGGGTGAAGTTTGGTAGGTTTTTGTGATGTTCACACAACTTTCCAATTTTCGGTGCAAACACTTGAAAACTAAAATCTTTATTTTCGATGGATTGGAAATCAAATTCAATAACGAAATCATACTTAATAACCATTAAGAAATGTAAAATATTGAGCTTTTATAATGGATAATAGAAAGAGAAATGCGTGAAAAGGGAAGAGACAATGTAAACTGAGAAAAGAGAGGGAGAGAGAAGGAAGTATGTGTGTGTGTGTGTGAGTGAGAGAGAGAAGAGAGAGAGTGAGCTGTACACTGATTACCATTCTCACATTCCAGTGCATTTTGTACGCTTTCTTTGCGCGCTATCCTGTCATTAGACGCTGAACAGTGTCAATACGTCGCCAGATAAGAGTCTGCTCTTATCTGTTGAACTAAAAAATATACTACACTCTGTCAGCACTCAGCATAGGTTCTAGTGTGTTATATTGGTGTAATTCATGAAGAATACTGATTTTTTTGAAGGATGGTCACTACAGAAATGACAAGGACGACTATAGTGAGGTCCACGTTATAATAGCAGTGGAGAAAGATAGAGAACTGCGTTGCTGATTCCTTGCCTTGCCACTACCTTTTATAGACGATAGATGATAGCGATATATCTGATGTACGAGTCAAGACAATATTTCAATGATTTGGTGATATATTTTTACTTTCCTTGCCCTATTACCATAGGTAAGGAAAGTATTGCTTTCCGAAAAAAATTAAGGTACCCCGATTTCTAAATTTCTATACGTTTCAAGGTCACCTGAGTCCAAAAAACTGGTTTTTGGGTATTGGTCTGTATGTATGTGTGTGTGTGTGTGTGTGTGTGTGTGGTGTGTGTGTGTGTGTGTGTGTGTATGAGTGTATTTGCGTCTGTGTACACGATATCTCACCTCCCAAATAACGGAATGACTTGAAATTTGGAACTTAGGGTCCTTTCACTATAAGGATCCAACACGAACAATTTCGATCAAATGCAATTCAAGATGGCGGCTAAAATGGCGAAAATGTTGTCAAAAACAGGGTTTTTCGTGATTTTCTCGGAAACGGCTCCAACGATTTTGATCAAATTCATACCTAAAATAGTCATCGATAAGCTCTATCAACTGCCAAAAGTCCCATATCTTTAAAAATTTCAGGAGCTCCGCCCCATCAATGCAGATAGATTCCCAATTATCAGGCTTCAGATACAATTGAAACAAAAAAAATCAAGTGGAGTAGATTGAGCATGAAAATCTCTACAATTAACACTTTCACCTAAATTTGAAAATAAGCTTTAGATTCGAGAAAATGTGATTATTTTGCAAATTAATGTTGATTCTATTAAATCATTCACTATGAAGAGACCTCATGTGTGTCTCCAGCGTTATAATTGCCCTGTCACCAGCTGGCTCAAATCTTTGATTAGTAGACTTGAGATGCGCGGGAAATCTAGCGTCAGGTGATCAATTTTCATAACGGCAAGGAAAGTTGTGTGAGTGCGCCACACCAGATTTTCATGATTGAGATTGAATATTTTGTAATTAATTATATTTTATCGTTGGTTAAAACGATTTGGCAGCCTTGCGGAGCTAGATAAGGATAGCGCTATCTGCCTTATCGAATGATAGACAAGGCTAGCAACACCAGTGTTAACCATTTTTTGCCATTGTAATGTGGACCTCACTATAGAACAAGAACAACCACAACATGATGCAGTATCAACACAATATGATACAGAATCACCACACATGATAAAGTAAAAACCGATCTGATACAGTATCATCTCAGCTTGATACACAACACTATGATTTGATAAATTCGCTATCTGCTTTGTCGAATGATAGACAAGGATCGCAACACCAGTGTTAACCAATTTTTACCATTGTAACATGGACACATGTTTACCAGTGTAACCACAACATTATGCAGTATCAACACAATATGATACAGAATCACCACACATGATATCGAATAAAACCAATGTGATACAGTTTTATCTCAACTTGATACACAACACTATGATTTGATAAATTCGCTATCTGCTTTGTCGAATGATAGACGAGGATAGCAACACAATGTTAATAAAATACTGTCATTATAACGTGGACCTCACAATAGATTGGTTATTCTATAGGTGCGTACAGATTTACGCGCCGCGAACATGAGCAATTCATTTCTATTCAGCTGATGCCAAGCTTTTTATATCTGTATCTTACCGGTTCTGTAAAAATACAGATATAATCAGCTGATTAAAAGTGAATTGCTCATGTTCGCGGCGCATATATCTGTACGCACCTTATGATAAACTTCACACAACATGAACGTCTCCTGTTCCAACTGTAATGTGATTTGAGATGCACGTTAAGTTTATTTATTTATTTATTTATAAGGTTAGCAAAGAAATACAAGAATCGGAAAAGAAAAACATAAGTTAAGCCTGGTTTCCGCTAGAAGAGTTTGTGGTCGAGTAACTACCGAGCTAACTCTACTCTACTTACTTGGTCGAGTAACTGTTTTCACTACAATTGAGAATAGTAGGTAAAGTGTGTTGTCTAGTGAACAGAACTAACCTTAAAATGTCGATACTTTTAAATAAATTGACACCTAAACACTAACATTTTGATAAATAAATTAACACTTTTTAATAAATAACAATACTTCTTAAACTTGATAGCCTACGGCACGACTCTACTCTACTAGCTCGAGACTGTTTTCATTAACATAGTAGTGGTAGAGAAGAGTGAGAAGCGGTGGTGGGGGAAGGCAAGTGGTAGAGTACTATCCCACGGTGCTATCCCACTCTACTCTACTAAAAACTAGTACTCCACCATGACTCTACTCTACCATGAACGTCTCCATTGGGAGAGTTCTCAAGGTAGTTATTACTTGCCCAGGGAAGTCTACCACTAACTCTACTAATGAAAACCAGGCTTATGAGAGACTACCAGCGTCACATGGCTTCACCAAAAACAACTACTAGGACTATCGGCTTGAGTTAACAGTGAAATTTTGAACATAAACGCCCTAAACCATGGGATATCTTCTTATGCTATATTTTCTCTATGCCTGAAGTGAGGTCCACGTTATAATGGCAGTATTCGATTAACATTGTTGCTGCTATCTTTGTCTATCATTCGACAAAGCAGATAGCGAATGTATCAAATCATGGTGTTGTGTATCAAGTTGAGATAATATTGTATCATATTGGTTTGATACTGTATCATTTCAGCTTGATACACAACACTATGATTTGATAAATTCGCTATCTGCTTTGTCGAATTATAGACTAGGATCGCAACACCAGTGTTAATCAATTTTTACCATTGTAACGTTGACCTCACTATAGAACAAGAACAACCACAACATGATATAGTATCAACACAATATGATACAGAATCACCACACATGATATCGAATCAAACCAATGTGATACAGTATCATCTCAACTTGATACACAACACTATGATTTGATAAATTCGCTATCTGCTTTGTCGAATGATAGACAAGTATAGCAACACCAGTGTTAACCAATTTTTCCCATTGTAACATAGACCTCACTATAGAACAAAAACAACCACAACATTATGCAGTATCAACACAATATGATACAGTATCACCACACATGATAAAATATAAAACCAATGTGATACAGTATCATCTCAGCTTGTTACACAACACTATGATTTGATAAATTCGCTATCAGCTTTGTCGAATGATAGACGAGGATAGCAACACAATGTTAATCAAACACTCCTATTATAACGTGGACCTCACAATAGATTGGTTATTCTATAGGTGCGTACATATTTACGCGCCGCGAACATGAGCAATTCATTTCTATTCAGCTGATGCCAAGCTTTTTATATCTGTATCTTACCGGTTCTGTAAAAATACAGATATAATCAGCTGATTAAAAGTGAATTGCTCATGTTCGCGGCGCATATATCTGTACGCACCTTATGATAAACTTCACACAACAAGAACGTCTCCTGTTCTAACTGTAATGTGATTTGAGATGCACGTCAAGTTAAGCCTGGTTTCCGCTAGTAGAGTTGGTGGTCGAGTAAACTCTACCAAGCTAACTCTACTCCACTTACTTGGTCGAGTAACTGTTTTCACTACAATTGAGAATAGTAGGTAAAGTGTGGTTTCTTCTGAACATATCTTGTTCTTGTGCACAGTAGAGATGTTGAAGCAGCAGAGTACTAACAACGGAACCTTCTAAGGTTGAAGGCCCCCCGAGAGGTGACAGCGTGGTAAGACCAAGACTGACAAGAGAATAGAAGACGATCCAGAACAGCTTGAACTGGGAACGAATTCCTCGTAGAAGTTATCCTAAGCTGCCGTGCTTAGGAGGAAGTCTGAGTTTTGCCGAAGGAAACGGCCAATGCGGAGAAAACACACTTTGAGTAAAAGTTGTCCACGAGGACGCGGTGCACAAATTGAAATATTGAGCTATTTCAATAAATAACGAAGAGAAATTAAGGATTTATGACTCAAAACGTCGAATATGATTAACGTAACAAGATTTAAAACCAGACATTGGTAAAATGTGAAAAATACGTGAAACTCAGAAATTTTGGTGACTGTGACTTATGGAGAAAGACGCTAACGAACGGCCATGTTGTCGACGAGTGAAGCATCCTAACAACCAAAAGGGCGGATGCGGAACGATGTGGAACTAACAGGAAATGACAAGAAAAACACAACGCAATAGACTCAAAACTTCACAGAAAGTCTTGAAAGAGATTAAAAAAATACAATCGCAATGACCATAAAATGATCAAAGAGTCAGACGATAATAATACAAGACACAAAAGCAATAAATGCGTGACGAACTTACGACCGGGGAAAAAATAAGGGGAAACACATTAAGTTGGCACTGGAAGCGCGCCAGATTCAAAAATGACGAACCGAACAAAGATACAACTGAAAACAAATGAAAGTAGTGCATACATCTAACAGTAGGTAAAGTGTGTTTTCTTCTGAACAGAACTAACCTTAAAATGTCAATATTTTTTAATAAATTGACACCTAAACACTAACATTTTGATAAATAAATATTAACACTTTTTAATAAACAACAATACTTCTTAAACTTGATAGCCTACGGCACGACTCTACTCTACTAGCTCGAGACTGTTTTCATTAGCATAGTAGTGGTAGAGTAGAGTGAGAAGCGGTGGTGGGGGAAGGCAAGTGGTAGAGTACTATCCCACGGTGCTATCCCACTCTACTCTAATAAAAACTAGTACTCCACAATGACTTCACTCTACTATGAACGTCTCCATTGGGACGTTCCCAAGAAAGTTAGTACTTGCCCAGGAAACTCTACTAATGAAAACCAGGCTTATAAAAGACTACCAGCGTCACATGGCTTCACCAAAAACAACTGCTAGGACTATTGGCATTCTATTACATTCAGTTAACAGTAAAATTTTGAACATAAACGCCCTAAACCATGGGATATCTTCTTATGCTATATTCTCTCTAAGTCTGAAGTGAGGTCCACGTTATAATGGCAGTATTCGATTAACATTGTTGCTGCTATCTTTGTCTATCATTCGACAAAGCAGATAGCGAATTTATCAAATCATTGTGTTGTGTATCAATTGAGATAAAACTGTATCACATTGGTTTTATACTTTATCATGTGTGGTGATACTGTATCATAATATTGTGTTGATACTATATCATATTTTGGTTGTTCTTGTTTTACAGTGAGGTCCACGTTATAATGGCAGTATTCGATTAACATTGTTGCTGCTATCTTTGTCTATCATTCGACAAAGCAGATAGCGAATTTATCAAATCATTGTGTTGTGTATCAAATTGAGATAAAACTGTATCACATTGGTTTTATACTTTGTGATACTGTATCATAATATTGTGTTGATACTATATCATATTTTGGTTGTTCTTGTTTTACAGTGAGGTCCACGTTATAATGGCAGTATTCGATTAACATTGTTGCTGCTATCTTTGTCTATCATTCGACAAAGCAGATAGCGAATTTATCAAATCATTGTGTTGTGTATCAAATTGAGATAAAACTGTATCACATTGGTTTGATACTGTATCATTTGTGGTGATACTGTATCATAATATGGTGTTGATACTATATCATATTTTGGTTGTTCTTGTTTTACAGTGAGGTCCACGTTATAATGGCAGTATTTGATTAACATTGGTGTTGCTATCCTTGTCTATCATTCGACAAAGCAGATAGCGAATGTATCAAATCATGGTGTTGTGTATCAAGTTGAGATGATACTGTATAATATTGGTTCGATTCTGTATCATGTTGTGGTTGTTCTTGTTCTATAGTGAGGTCCATGTAATAATGACAGTATTTGATTAACATTGGTGCTGCTATCCTTGTTTATCATTCGACAAAGCAGATAGCGAATGTATCAAATCATGGTGTTGTGTATCAAGTTGAGATGATACTGTATAATATTGGTTCGATTCTGTATCATGTTGTGGTTGTTCTTGTTCTATAGTGAGGTCCATGTTATAATGACAGTATTTGATTAACATTGGTGTTGCTATCCTTGTCTATCATTCGACAAAGCAGATAGCGAATGTATCAAGTCATGGTGTTGTGTATCAAGTTGAGATAATATTGTATCATATTGGTTTGATACTGTATCATTTGTGGTGATACTGTATCATATTGTGTTGATACAGAATCATGTTGTGGTTGTTCTTGTTCTATAGGGAGGTCCACGTAAGATAGCTGTATTTGATTGAGATTGTTGCTGCTATCCTTGTCTATCATTCGACAAAGCAGATAGCAAATGTATGAAATCATGGTGTTGTGTATCAAGTTGAGATAAAACTGTATCACATTGGTTTTATACTTTATCATGTGTGGTGATACTGTATCATATTGTGTTGATACAGAATCATGTTGTGGTTGTTCTTGTTCTATAGTGAGGTCCACGTAAGATAGCTGTATTTGATTGACATTGGTGTTGCTATCCTTGTCTATCATTCGACAAAGCAGATAGCGAATGTATGAAATCATGGTGTTGCGTATCAATTTGAGATAATATTGTATCATATTGGTTTGATACTGTATCATTTGTGGTGATACTGTATCATTTGTGGTGATACTGTATCATATTGTGTTGATACAGAATCATGTTGTGGTTGTTCTTGTTCTATAGTGAGGTCCACGTAAGATAGCTGTATTTGATTGACATTGGTGTTGCTATCCTTGTCTATCATTCGACAAAGCATATAGCGCGCTATCCTTCCCAGCTCCATAACTCTACTAATGAAATCCAGACTTTATGGTCAACATTGGTAGTTTGGGAAGCATAAGTTATCCATAACAAAAATACTAACAGTTCAAACTAATTATTTTCACTATAGACAAGACTTAATTGCTCTCCGAGAACAATTTCAACAAAAATAAAAAAGTCATTCCATTCTACTCTGTTTTAACGTGAGTTATGCGGCGTTGTCTATCCTGCTCTCCCATTGGTTGATTAGTCACGAAAGCTTTTTGGACAATTATCAGCGTTCGACACGCTGCTCGTGATTGTTGGTGAGCACTCGAGTGTACTCGACGAGTGTGCTCGACTCAAAAAGTGTTTCCGGAAATACCTGTTACGCCTCTATATGGAGCACTGCTCATTTGAGCGACATAACTTCAAGTCATTTACAAAACATGAGCATGTGTTTCTGTGAATTCCTGAAATTCCATTCCTCCATATATATTTACTATGCAGTATGTGTGTTGTGGAGTATCCATGTAAATAACTGTACACTCATGTATACAGTTTCTACGTTAGTAAAGTTAAACTACTATTCGTCACTGGTGACGTGTTGTGTATCAAGTTGAGATGATAGTGTATCATGTGTGGTGATACTGTATCATATTGTGTTGATATTGTATCATGTTGTGGTTGTTCTTGTTCTATAGTGAGGTCCGCGTATGATAGCTGTATTTGATTGACATTGCTGCTGCTATCTTTGTCTATCATTCGACAAAGCAGATAGCGAATGTATGAAATCATGGTGTTTGCGTATCAAGTTGAGATAATATTGTATCATATTGGTTTGATACGGTATCATTTGTGGTGATACTGTATCATATTGTGTTGATACAGAATCATGTTGTGGTTGTTCTTGTTCTACAGTAAGGCTACGTATGATACTGTAGCTGTATTCGATTGACATTGGTGTTGCTATCCTTGGCTATCATTCGACTACGCATATAGCGCTATCCATCCCAGCTCCATAACTCTACTAATGAAATCCAGGCTTTATGATCAACATTGGTTGTTTGGAAAGCATAAGTTATCCATAACGAAAATACTAACAGTTCAAAGTAATTATTCTCACCATAGACAACATTTAATTGCTCTCCGAGAACAATTTCAACAAATAAACAAGGCATCCTATTCTGCTCTGTTTTAACGTGAGTTATGCGGTGTTGTCTATCCTGCTCTCCCATTGGTTGATTAGTCACGAAAGCTTTTTGGACAATTATCAACGTTCGACACGCCGCTCGTGATTGTTGGTGATCACTCGAGTGTGCTCGACGAGTGTGCTCGACTCAAAAAGTGTTTCCGGAAATACCTGTTACACCTCCATTTGGAGCACTGCTCATTTGAACGACATAACTTGAAGTCATTTACAAAACATGAGCATGTTTTTCTGTGAATTCCTGAAATTCCATTCCTCCATATACTATGCAGTATGTGTGTTGTAGAGTAGCCATGTAAATAACTGTACACTCATGTATACAGTTTCTACGTTAGTAAAGTTAAACTACTATTCGTCACTGGTGACATGTTGTGCATCATATTGGTTTGATACTGTATCGTATTGTGATGATACTGTATCATGTTGTGGTTGTTCTTGTTCTATAATGAGGTCCATGTAATAATGTCAGTCTGATTAACATTGGTGTTGCTATCCTTGTTTATCACTCGACAAGGCAGATAGCGAATGTATCAAATCATGGTGTTGTGTATCAAGTTGAGATGATACTGTACCATATTGGTTTGATACTGTGTCATGTTGTGGTGGTTGTTCTTGTTCTATAGTGAGGTCCATGTAATAATGACAGTATTTGATTAACATTGGTTTTGCTATCCTTATCTATCATTCGACAAAGCAGATAGCGAATGTATCAAATCATGGTATTGTGTATCAAGTTGAGATGATACTTAATACGGTGTCATGTGTTGTGATACTGTATCATATTGTGTTGATACTGTATCGCATTGTGTTATTACTGTATCATGTTGTGGTTGTTCTTGTTCTATAGTGAGGTCCATGTAATAATGTCAGTTTGATTAACATTGGTGTTGCTATCCTTGTTTATCACTCGACAAGGCAGATAGCGAATGTATCAAATCATGGTGTTGTGTATCAAGTTGAGATGATACTGTATAATATTGGTTCGATTCTGTATCATGTTGTGGTGGTTGTTCTTGTTCTATAGTGGGGTCCATGTAATAATGACAGTATTTGATTAACATTGGTTTTGCTATCCTTATCTATCATTCGACAAAGCAGATAGCGTATGTATCAAATCATGGTATTGTGTATCAAGTTGAAATGAGACTGTATAATATTGGTTCGATTCTGTATCATGTTGTGGTTGTTCTTATTCTATACTGAGGTCCATGCAATAATGACAGTATTTGATTAACATTGGCTTTGCTATCCTTGTCTATCATTTGAAAAAGCAGATAGCGAATATATCAAATCATTGTGTTGTGTATCAAGTTGAGATGAGACTGAATCATGTTGTGTTGATACTGTATCATGTGTGGTGATACTGTATTATATTGTGTTGATATTGTATCATGTTGCGGTTGTTCTTGTTCTATAGTGAGGTCCATGTAATAATGTTAGTATTTGATTAACATTGTTGTTGCTATCCTTGTCCATCATTCGACAAAGCAGATAGCAGTATCTCTTTCTAGCTCAGCAACGAACGTCGCAAATCTACTCTCAACAATGTAGATAAATAATTAATTCACAGAACATCCATAACAATTATTAAATATTCTAATTTAACCTATGTAGAATTTATTTTTTAGACGAATAAAATATAATAGATTATTTTAAACAGCAGTTGATGTTACATGAGATATACCGGTGTATCAGACATCATCTATAGGAGGCAGTTGCAAGGTAGAGAATCGGCAACGCTGTTCTCCTATCTTTCACCACTGCCATTATAATGTGGACCTCACTACAGTCGGCCTTGTCACTTCTGTAGTGACAATCCTTCAAACAATTAGCATTTCTTATGAATTACACCAATACTATACTCTGAAACCAGAGATGACATATTTTATTTCATTGTATTTGCATATGAATAAATTAATAAATGACAGAAATAATTATTAATAATAAGTTTACTTTACTCTATTCTGAAACCAAGGAGAACAATCAGGGAAAATGCTTTGCATCTTCCCGTCGCAAAATAGGCTGTCACTTAAACTTGATTGCCCTGTTGGGAAGCCTTTCAACACTACATTCTGGAAAGTTTGGTACACAATTGGAATCATTAAAAAAAATCTACAATCATTCTTCATCCAGCAACAGCTGCCATCTGGTGGCGAAATTTGGAGTTGGATGTGCTTGTCAAACTGTAGACCAATCAGGAAAGCGAGTGGGTGGAGTCTAGAGGTGTCAGTGATAGAAAGAGAGTGAGTGAGCGAGTGATAGCCCAATTCAGAACTTGGTTGTGATTGCAATAGTAGTAGTAGTTAACCACTGTTACATTCCAAAATCAATGGTTGTTTGAAATATAATGATTTCTGTATTAATTTTTCCTTTTTCAATCATGAAAGGTTAAATGGGAGTGTTACATTATCCACGTAATCGTTCCTTGTTCGTTCCTGACGCTAGATTACCTGAAAAGAAATTCACAAATTATTGATAGTAAATGGGTGCTTTCAGAATAATAATATAATTCTATTATCATTCAACATCATAACAGTTATTGATACCGTCAAATCACCTAATCATACATAGTCATAGACATAAAATATACATAACTTTATTTATTTATTTATTTAGCCTATTCATAATTTTTACAAAGAAGCACTGTTCGGGAGAGAAAAACTAATGATAAAACTTAGTCACCTATGATTTAACTTATGTATGAAGGAATTAACTTATGTACGGGATAGGAAATCCACCAATGACGCATCATCACGTCTGAACTACTGGACTGATTAACTTGAAATTTTGCATATACATTCTCAATTTACCGAGGATGGTTATAGGCCTATTTTAAATTTTCCAAGATCTCAGTAGCTCCAGTTTGTCAAGTTTTCAATTACACTATTGCGGATCACGGGTTAGCTGCTAGTATACAAAATATAATTCTATCAATAAAGTATAATGAATGAAAGAACTGGCTTATACACATAGGGGATAGGAAATTCACGAAAGACGCATCATCACGTCTCAACTACTCTACTGATTTACTTGAAATTCTGCATATAGATTCTCAAATTACCAAGAATGGTTATAGGCCTATTTTAAATTCTTCAAGATATCAGTAGGTCCAGTTTGACAAGTTTTTAATAAGACACTTGCGGATCACGGGTTACCTACTATAGTGAGGCCCACGTTATAATGGCAGTGGAGAAAGATAGATGAACAACGTTGCCGATCTTATGTCTTGTCAATGCTTCTATAGACGGTAGCTGATACAGGTTTATTGATGTAATATTAACTGTTCATTCTCGTGTAAAATAATCCATTATATTTTATTAAGCAAGAAATATATTTTTCAATAATTTCATGATCAGAATGAAATATTTTGTTGATTAATTATTAATTCTACATTGTAAAAATATGATCCGGCAACATAGCAAAGCGAGAAAGAGATAGTGCTATCCGCTTTGTTGAATGATAGACAAGGATAGCAATATCATTATTAATCAATCACTGCCATTATAACGTGGACCTCACTATAGTATAATATATAATATTCTAATTATCCATGCAGTTAACTTGATACAATGAAAATATGAAAACCTATACTGAACATCCATTACACGTTTCTCCAGATTTTCCAACCCTTCTTTGGCCTTTCAGGGAAACCCCTTCTAGATGTCCATCAAATAGGGCAAATAGCAGTGCATTCCCTAGATAGCTGTCAGATGATCTTCCCCCTCCATGATCATCTCTTGTAAAAGACTAGGGGTTCCCCTTCAACTATCAACTCACCCTCCCAATGTAAACTCATGCCAAAACACGAAAATCATGGAATAAAATATCTTGTCAAAACTGGTACTCCATTATATTTAAGGAATACTTCTTGATAGCGTACGATTCAGCAACAGAGCGAAGCTAGAAAATGATAGAGCTATCTGCTTTGTCTAATGAAGGACAAGGATAGCAAGCAACACCAATGTTAATCAGGAGCTGACTTTATAAAGTAAATTTCACGTTTTGGAAAGAAGTGAGAAGTTAAATTATAGAATGTTAGCAACGTCGATACATCACCATCAGTTTTGCTTTTGTCTGATCAAAACAGAAGAGTGGAGAAAAGAAGGAAAGGTGAAAAAGGAGAAGGGTGAGAAGA